>NW_024582434.1:1765236-1830635 GCF_018398535.1 Haplochromis burtoni
CTATCTATCTATCTATCTATCTATCTATCTATCTATCTATCTATCTATCTATCTATCTATCTATCTATCTATCTATCTATCTACACACACAAAAATTAAACAACATGCGTATAGACTTCAAGCTTTACTATAGCTTTTAATTTGGATTTGTTTGCCAAGTATTATAACCTATGCTTGTCTCAATCATGTTCAAAAAAACGATAATAGTCTGTCATGTCTTCCTTCCTTTAGTTAGTATTATGTATGTATACTTTATATATTAAGGTTTATTAAAGATAAAACTACCAAATATTCATTCAACGGCGCCATCTCGTGTTCATCCAGATGACCGCTCACCTTGAGTTTTCTCTCCGCTCTAATTTCTATTGGCTCCAGATCACTTGTCCCTAAGTGACGTTTCACCGTCCTAGTGGCTCTTTGATGTGTCCGTCATACGAGTTTACGGAACTGTATCCACCCACTACAAAGATGGAGGACGATATCTCAGATATGAGCAGACCACAAATGTACTTATTTGGTGAGCTCGCTAATTCTGACAAACCCGATTTTTTTGTTTGCACAATCAGTTTTAACGTCATGTTGTCATGCACAAATAGCCACTGGAGATTTTTAATCGGAAGATAGCTAAACAGCTGGCTAGCCTGCTTACCCCCTCCCACTCGCGCCAATTCAGCTCTTTTGTTAGCTAGCAGAGCATGGCGTGGAGCCACGTAAAGAAGCAAAATGTATATACACCTCTTTATCTGATAAAATGATATGCATGTGCGTATGTTTATTTAAGACAAGCGCAACCCACGGTTGGTTACACGTATTGTTTCCCCCTCAGGTTGCACCTTGAAATCGGACAAACGGGAATTCAAAGTTGACCTAGACGGCGATGAAACGGAGCAGCAGCTGTCACTGAAAGCAGTAAGAATCAGACTTTAGATCGAGTTTGCCTGGTCTTGAAAAAATTAATTCTTTGACTAATACGGCTATTAACTACGGAAGCCGAGATCGACATTGAGCGCTGTTATTCTTTAATGCTATACTCTCGCGATAAATTGTTATGTGTCTTGTAAATTCGTAATAACATAGTTTGTTTTATCGCGATAAGATATTAATTATCCAGAAATTGGGAAATGCCTTTGTTATGGCACGTGAAGATAAAGGTGTAGGCAATAAACAGAGAGAATAATATTACATATAGTATGTATATATAATTTAAAATATATCTACCCCTAAAAGACATCCACCCCTCAAAATTTCTATAATTCGCTTCCTAAGAGCCTATTATAAATTGGTCTTGAGCAATATTTCCTCAGGATTTCTGGAGGTCTTTCAAAGCTTTTCTTTGGAAATTTGGTGCTTTCTCACTCATTAGCTGTTCTTTTCTGAAAATCGACTACTTGCAGTCTGTAGCAAAAACAAATAATCTGTTACGAAAATGGCAAACATAAGAGAATTTGACAGCCATGTAGTAGGATTTTTTGTTTTTTTTGTTTTTTGCATTGACAAAGTGATTCCCGAAGGGCTATCGGCCAAAGTCTTGGCTTATGTTGACATGGTGTATACTGTTTCCTTAAAAACAATTGAGGAAACAGGACATGCAGAGGACCAAAAAAAAAGAAAGAAGTGGCAGTATGAAAAAACTATTTACAGTCATATCCTTAAGAAACAGGAAATAAATCCAGCAAAGACCTGAAACAGGACCTGAGACATCAGATCTTTCTTCCATGTACTAGTTACTAAAATCTTATCAGAAATTGTGTAAGTGGAAGGGTGGCTGTCGAAAAGCCATTTTAAAGGAAAGGAGATGGGGAGAAAAGTCTGAGGTATGCCAAAATACACAAGAACTGGACAGAAAGTGACTAGTAACAGGTCTCATGGAGAAATGAATCCAGATTTAACATTTTTGGTTCAAATTGCCTTATGTACGGATGAGGTCAGGCGAAAGGGTGAGTGTCGCTATTTCTGAAAAACAGAATGTAGAAAAAAACCTGTCAGATTTGTTAATGGCTTCATTTTTCATCCTGACAATAATCCAGAATACACCTAGTGCAATAAAAGCATATCTCAATTAAAAAAAACACAATGAAAGATTCCAGTCAGTCGTGGTTTGACCTCCCCAGAGCCCAGACCTGAACCTTATTGAAGCAGTGTGGGATCATCTTGACAGAACTGAATAAAAGGCAGCTGACATCCAAAGAAGAGCTTTGAAAGAAAAATAAATTGCATGTATGGCAAATATGGACTAAACAGACTTAAACTGGGTGTTTAGCCTAATCAGATGCATGAGGGAAGGCTGCTGGTTGAAGGATCAAAAAATCCCACATTGAAAAAAAACCCACTCCTTGCACCCTGACAATTGTTTATTAGAAGTTCCTTACCAGTAGTTTGTGAGCTAGTGAGCAGCGGATTGGAGTTTCGGCTCTATTTTATATTCTCCTGAGAACATGATTTCTGAAATGTTAACATATTGGATTTTTGGTATTAATTTATATTTATTTATTAATTTATTGTCATGGAGCATTCACAGCGTTAGTCTGCTAACCTTACTGATGCAGTAGGCTATTTATAGATGATAAAACAGGAGTTTAATCAGATTAACAGTAAAATTAACAAGAACAGTTTATGTTTGCACCAAAAAAAAAAAAAGAGAGACATTTTGCCAGTACATGGAGGTAGTGTTATATAGCACACTGTTATTTTGTTCCAGGTGTGTCTGGGAGCTGAGGCTGAAGATAAGTTCCACATGGTGGAAGTTGAAGGCCTCACTTACGACGGGAAGACGACAAAAGTGCCGCTAGCTGTCCTTAAACCTTCCGTCCTGCCCTCTGTGAGTCAGCACCAACACTGACAGAAGTATTTAAGAGGCTTCTGGTTTAAATTAACTTGTTTTTACGGTCTTCATGCCTAATAAAAAAGAGAACTAAAAAGAAAAGGCATTTTCTCAGAACCATAAATACAAACATTACACTGTTCTGATAAATATAAATAATTCATAAATCGTTGACAAAATACTTATAATGTCATCTTCCTTCCTGCTATGTTTTTCTCCAGATGAGTTTAGGTGGATTTGAGATTACACCTCCAGTTACCTTCCGTCTCCAGTCTGGTTCTGGACCAGTTTACATAAGCGGGCAACATTTTATTAGTGAGTATTAAGGTTAAGACTCAGGTAACTATTTGCCTCATTGTTAAAATAAAGTAGGCATACCTACTGAAGACCTTGTCAGTGGAAAAATAGCAAGTTGTAAGTCTGACCTTCATGCTCGGTAAAACAATACAGGGTCAAATTTTCCAGCCCGAAAAAGGTCCACATATGACTTTACACTTAATTTTTTGAGTAAGTTTTTCTTCTAAAACAATGTTTTGGGGTAAAATAACATAAAGAAAAGTTGTATGATTGTTTGACAATATGTTGACCAGTGTGTTCGCTCTGTCAGGTGTGAAGGAGTCTGATGACGAAGAGGAGGAGAACAATTCGTCGCCGGTAAAGCGGCCTGCAAATCTGCTGGCAGGGAAGAAACCCCCAATGGTAGTTATTGACATTGTCGTATTACATTGCTTTAAATGTTTTATGTTTGCACTTATAGCAAAACTAATCATTGTTTACAGAAATTGTTCTCCTGCCGAGGTGGTGGCTTACTGCATAGCCTTCTGTTTAATGGTTGTCACGTTTAGTAATCGGTGATAAGATGCTATCGCGGGACGTCAGCATTAAAGTGCACTGTTCCTTATTCTGACACCCCAAATAAGCCTCAAATGTTGTTTTTGACAAAAAGACGATTCATATTTCTTGTAGAAAAAGCTGAAGATGGATTCTGATGATGGTGACGATGATGATGATGAAGAAGACAGTGATGAAGATGATGATGAGTATGTTTTTATTTTATTCATTTATTTGTTTATTTAATTGGCTTAGTTTTCTAAATAATTTTGCATTCTAAAAGATAACATCTTTGTAAACTCATAGTATAAAATCTATTATTTTGTGTGTGTTTTTTTTTTAAATTTTGGGCACAAACATCGAGCAGTGTAGCTTTTAACCAGCTTACTTGCTTCTTGTAGCGATGATGACAGTGATGAAAATGATGTGAAGCCACAGAAGAATGTGGGAAAAGTGATTACAAAGGTAAGTTTCATCTGTTTTGTTTTATTACAAATAACAATCAACCTTTAGGTTCTCCATGTTAAAAAATGTGAGAGTAGGTTTGAGGTACAATCAAATATGGAGGAAAAATGGTCAAATAAAAACATTTGTGTATCATGGAGTTTGTGATAAATGTAGTTTGGATTTGTAATCTTGGAAAGAAAGTGACTGGAAGTTTCTTGAAGACATCCGAGGAGCTTCTTGAAAAGTGAAGAAGCTTGCTTTCTTTCCAAGCTGCTTGGACTAACTTGACCTGGATGACTGAGAACCTACACAGACATATCATGTGCCTGCTTTCTGCATCTTTGATTTGCTTCATCAAACTCGTCTGACTTGACGTTTATAAACCTTCATTTGTTTATAAAAATGCTGCACACCAACTGGCCCACTGAAAGAGTGTTATTGGAACGTGGCACCAGATAAAGCCTGGATTATACTTAGGTTGTGGACACAGACAGCTGGAGACTCAGTGGCCAAGTACTGATTCCTGTGATGCTTCTTTGAAGTCTGCCGCCTCGAGCGTCACCAGGACCCAAGTGGACTTGTACATGCAGAAAGTATCATTTCTGTTTAACCCCAGTCATACAGCTTGAAGGAGAGAAACATACGATTCTGTCCTTGCTCATTTAATATTAACGTTAGTGTCATTGTAAATAAATAAAGAGGACTGTTTACATTTCATAACCATTTCTGGAAGTATGTTTGGGAAACGTTGCTACAAAATTAATATGAACCAGTGCTCATCAGAATTTAGTTGTTTTTTTTAACCCTAAGAACATAATCAGCAGTTAAATTGGAATATCTCTGAATATTAATAAAAATTGTTTAACTTTTTAGAGCTTCTGTCCAGAAAAAACTTTTTATTTACAACTTTTTAGTTAAAGAAAACAACAATAAAAAGCTAACAAAGAGATGCCATCACCATCAGTGTCTCGAATTTTGCTATTTAAATCATATTGAACCAAACATTTATCATGTAATGTACTGTGATGACCGTTGCCCTTTAAGCTTGGTAAAAAACACAAGCAGATCATTGCGGATCTTTGTAGTTCTCAGTACCTGAGAGGAAACTGCCATGATCAAACTACTTTTCCATACACAGCGTTTTCATTGCTTTGTTGCGGTCATAATTACAGAGAAGGGCAAGTACATTTTGTTTATTTCCACTCACAGTGAATTGAGTTGTTTATTGCTTTCTTGCTTTCTTTTCTATGAGCTTTTTAAGGCACTTGATAGATTAGTAGAGCTAGAGCAATTCTCAGGGTGCTGTTACCCCCATTTGAGAAGCTACTATCTGATAGGCTCGGATAATTTGTATTTGACAAAATTCATTAGATGCAAGGACACATTTTTCCAGCCTGTCTTTGAGAGCTGTGGATATTTCCACATCTTAGTTTCACTTTTAGTATTATTGCATAAACATTTATTGATCTTTTGTTTATTGACTCATTTGTTCTGTCATTTTAGTTCAAACAAAGTTTCTTGCGGTTCAGTAACTCTGATTTTTACAGTGGAATGTATTTGTGTTTCTGAGCCTTTGTTGTCCACTAGATGTCAGGGCAGCCATTAGCGTCCCCTTAGTGTTTGTTTGTGTGTGCGTGTGTGTCTAGAAAGAATTTCTCTAACCCTTTTTTTTAACCACATCATTTAAACTTCCACTCACTGTATGCTACAGTAGCATTTCATTTTAGCAGGCCCTCCCCATTCGTGCACTCGCTGACCGTCCACCTCTTTCTATGAGACAAAACATGGAACTTTTTCATCCTGTTCGCTCAAGTACCCACCTGTTTTCCTAGAGTAAAACACAGGGTCTGTGTGGTGTAATGATCGGATTTCTTCTCTGTAATCTGCTTGAATTCTCACCGTCTCACCAGCAAGACAACAGTATGTTATGCTGTGCGTAAGCAGACACACACACACACACACACACACACACACACACACACACACCCATATAAAGGGATAGATACACTTTAGTAGACATGCACATTTGAACATATAAGTACATATAACCTCTAGCGTAAATGCACAAAGTCTGCAAACATATGCACTTAATTCTGGTAGCGCATAAGCAGAGAACTGCACTCTACATACTGTTTCTCACCCATGCGTGCTCACACGCACATGCACTTCAGTTATGGGAAACATCTTCAACCATTTTTCTGAAACACTGCATATCTTTGTCCCTCTGTCATCCCACTGTTAATATGATTGCTCCTTTTTATCGTTTCTCATGCCATTTCAGCTTTGCACCTGGGTTTTGCCTTTGAACACTTGTTTTGCATGTTACCACAATCGCTTGCAAGTGTGTGGGTGCGTGTGTGTGTATCTGCCTCATTTTTACGTCGGTGTCTGTTTGTGATTTCATTCTTCTATTTTTTTTAAAAGCACGCTATCCAAGTGCAAACTCTGCCAGGCAAAAGATCAAAGCAGGGCAGATGCGCATACCTGCGACGTGAGCGCCGATCCTTCCCTCAGGGTCAGATGACAGCTGAGCATTTCTGTCACCTGTTGATTTATTCTGTTGTCTTCTCTTCCAATTCCTCCTGCACCCCACACCCCATTCCTTCCATGACCTTAATCCTTTTTTTCACCCTTCGTCTCTTTAGCTCAATAGCTACCCTGTCTCATTCTTTAATAATGAAAGCACAAAGCTTTGGGGAAGTAGGGCTGGGAACAATTATTATCCCTTTTTTTTTACTGCTAATTCAGCTGTGTTTCAAGCTATATTTTGCTTTCTTTTTCTTGTCAAACCTCCATACTGTACTGAATAGGACCCAAAATATCTCAGACATATTCAGTATCAAAATTGAATCAAATCCTTTTTCATATGAATCTACATTTCTTGTTATTATTCGATCATGTATTTTTGATGAACAGGTAATCAGGATATTAAGCTGTTCTTGTGTAGATTAGTATCGTCACGGAATCTCACGTGTTTTAAATAATTACACACTACTTTTGTGTTTCTTGCAACAGATTTGTACAGGGTTTATAAATGTTCTGTACTCAAATTTACTGGACAGCAAATTGCCTATTGATTGGAAGATTTCGTGCTCTCTCTAAACACTTAATATCATTATTAATGGACTGTAATAACTGTTGAGCCTGTTGAAAGACTGGAAAATGTTCTTTACTACAAGCTGACACGCGTGTCACTCATCTCATCATCCTTCAAGAGTTGGTCTTTGGTTTCCTCTTTCTGTGAATGGGTCTTAGTGCTTTGTAGCAACATGAGCGCTCTAAAGTCGCACCCAGAATACCTTCATAACTCCTGAGTTGGAAAGAGATGGTAGAAAGGTGTGAAGAAAACAAAAAAACAATGGAAAAACAAGAGTTTCCGAGGTCATCCACCTGCTGACATATTACAGAATCTCTGTGTTTGGGTAGATGTGGTAGATATTTTTGATTAAACTTTAAAAATTGCAAGAGTTGCAGGTTTGCATTGGTCGTAAAGCTCTTTTTGACTGGGTACCTACATAACCCTAACCCTTGGTATAATCGTTGTGCTCATCCTAATCTCATTCAAATTTCTCCACAAATTTTCTGAAATACCCCCAACATTTTTGGGGGTATTTTAGAGGTCAGGAGATTCAGATGGTTGGTGTAATCTAACCATATAATACAGAAAAATGAGATACAAATGTTGATGTACAGATTCTGTTTGGTAGACTCAGATGCATCCATGATGATGTTTAGTTTCTCTTGATTGAATTTTGTCCTTCAGGAATTAAGGCTTTGAAACCTCACTGTTACTTCCAGCATCTTATATTGCAGGCGTTGCTGTAGGATATTACATGTGTGATTGCATTGTAGCATTTGTGTCAACACAGGCAATTACACTTCTAGTCCATTCCAAGGTGAATACCAGTGATTGCAAGAAAGGATTTGCTGCTTAGGATATTCAGGTACTTGCCAGCTTTTCCAAGGTAATTACATATGTGACTGAGAGCAATCAAAACCTGATGGGAAGGAATCCAGTGCAACAATTACAGGTTGTCTGGGTACTAAGTACCTGATCAATGAGAAATCACTAATTAAGTGTAGTCCTTAATTAGTGATTAGCACTATTAAAGGTATGCTTTTAACATACAAAGGAAGGCAATTGTTTTGCTGTCATATCTAATTAGCTGCATAACCTTATAACTGATGCTATTTCTTTTCTTTTTTTTGGTTTAGGTTTTACTTTTCTTGGCCTTTCTCTTGTGCTTTTTTATGCACACATGAAGCAGTAACACCTTATAGGAGTGGGAGAAAATATTGTGACAAGTCATGGCAAAACAAGAAATGGAGTTACTGCAAATGAGGATAATGTTTTGTCACTTGCCATTTATTATTTATCGGCTATAAAAGGGGGGCATTGCGTTTAGCAAGAACATCAGTGGGATACAGATTTTTAGAGGGTTAGGAAATTGTAAATGGCCAGCAGTCTAAACTGAGCCACATGTGTTGCATTGAATATTTAGTTAGTTGAGTTGGTCAGAACACGAGGGCAGGCTTCATTGAGTTGTCAGCAATGAACAACAGCAGTTAAGTAACTTCAGTCTGTCACTTTTGGTTTTGTTTAGCGTGATTAACTGCCACTAGCTGTTCTCACACATAAATTCTAAAAATGATCCAAACTTGAATTTTCTCATTTACAGCACACAGCAGAAATAGTCTGATTCAGAGACAGGGTGTGCCCTGGGTAGAATGTGTAAGATGCATGATGCCCCCTCAGTCGCTCTGAATTTACTAGACAATTACCAGCGCTAAATCCGCGTGGACATAGTCTTTGTACAAAGGAGCTGATAGGTTAAAAAGCTTTACATGTTCCAAACAATATCTCTGTCAGATAGTATGAAGGAAAGCTCAGGGCTGTAGTGCATGCATTAAGAAAGCATTAACATCTTTATGAATTTCAGGAACCCGGTGTGGTGAATTGAGCTGTTTAAAGTACACACATTTCTATGGAGCTCTGAGATATCTTACTGGGAATGTTGTTCATTTCCTCAGATCCCGGAGTCCTCACCTAAGAAGCCCAACAAGACTCCAGTAAAACAAAATGGCCCTGCAGGAAAAGCCTCAGGATCAGCTGTCAAACCACAGATTAAGGTATGCCCAAAAGATTTCCGAAGTAAATCTTTGTTTACCTGCGGTTGGCTTGTGGGTATTTAAAATACCCAGTTGTTAACCGTTGTACTCGAGATCAAAAGTGTTTAAGAAAATGTGTAACATTGCAATTTTTAAAGGAATTTTTTTATTATGTCACTAGTTACAGCAGGGTAAAGTCAAAGCCAGTAGTTGTATTTCTAAAGAAATGTGTCATGTTAGGCATAGAAACAAGTATACAAACAATAGATGATGAAAAGTTTTACAGAAGAGTGGATAAAAAAAGTACACAATTACATAATGTTTTACAGAAGGTGAGGGAACTTTGCTAAATTGGTTGTTTGCATTTACTGCCATTATCAATTGAAAAAATGCAGGCTCACCAAATGGAGGGGAAAAGACACACAAAAAACTTGGAGAGCCTTCCCATTCCAAAGCCAAGGAATGTGATAAATGCACGGTGCAATTAGTTCAACCTGATAGTTAATTTCTTCGATGGAATGTCTTGGACAGCCACTTCTGAAAACCTAAAGCTTGAACTCTGCCTGTCTTTAAGCAAACACACCTGACCTCTAAACGGGTTTCCTGGGGCAAGGTTTAAACCTGCGACCTTTTAGCTTGACCTCGCCATCTTAAGTTGCAGCCACCTTTGATGCCCCTCACCCCTCTGTAGCTCGCGCACACTTTAAGAAAAACAAATTGTCAAGCTTCTCTGCAGGTTTACATACTTCTTAAAGCATGTTACTGTGAAAGAAAATGCTTCGACAGAAACTCGGCTCAGATAAGGTGTTACGTGTTGGCATGCGAATGTTGTCTGTTTGTATGATAGAAACATGACTTGCGCTCACTTACGCAGACAGGGCGCGTGAGAAGATTATCGTTTCTCGTCTGACATCTTGATGGAAAGCTTTGTGATTTTTTTTTTTGTCATGTTAAACACTAAGCCACAGGATTACCGAACCCCTGAAGGTGTAGTGCCCTGAAGGGCATGCTGTATGCAGTTTATAATGCAGTAGTTGTTGTCCAGACATAACACAGCGACTCTTGAAATGCTCTTGGGGATTAGCCAATGGGCAACTAAATCGCCCCAAACCAACCTGCTGGTTTAACTTTCTTGCCTGTGGTGCTTTGAATGCTTCCATCCCCTCTCAGCTTCTTCACAACTGTTCTCTCTCCACCACCTCTTCACACCCCTCACTTCCTGGACACACCTTCTCCCAATTGCTCTCATTACCAGTGTTTGATGTCTGGTGCAGCTTGTGCTTCCAGATGCCCCTGAGGAGCGAGGAAGCGGGTGTGGGTGTCTGTTTTTTTCGTTCCTAAATGCAGGTGACTGGTCATTAGATTGGCTTGTCAGATCTGTTGCCAGTACCACGGTTCTCACCTCTCACAGCCCAGCGTGTAGCTGCACCTTCTTGTATAACAGGCTCGACGTGAGAACCAGCTAACTCGAGTTGCGCTGATCTGAAGTAACTTTATCTTGCAGCTGGTGTCGTTTGATTGATGGGTTTGGCGAAGCCGATGCCTTCGAGCACACGTCAGAGTCGTAAAGTTGTTAACTACTTCACTCAGCCTTATCCCACAAGGGTTTGAGTCATTGTTTTAGTGACTGATTGGCATGTGTTACAGCAGGTGCATATCTTGTAAGTGCTTTAATATCTTTTGTCAATCTGTCATTTTACCATTTGGACTCAAAGATAGACCAAAAGATCAACTCATTAAAGTACCTGTACATACAGAGGCTTTATAGGATGAGAGTCACTTTTTTTCCGTGTGACCTGACATTTTCCCCCTACTTGTGCCTCCAAGGTTTTCATTCCAGCAAAATGACAATTACTATCCCTGAACAGCCCTGATGAGCAAAAATGTCACAACCATGTATTTGCACTGGATTGACGATGAGAGATTACATCAAATGATAGCGTGCTTGTGATTAAGTTCCATGTCTCATGGCATCTGTAATCAGTGTCTGGGCCAGATGAAAAAGCTTGTTGGCTTTGTGTGTTTATCAGCTGTTTCAGGTCCACAGCTGTCCCTTGGAAGTGGAGAGCTGCCTGTAAATAATAAACGTGTAGTGCATTTTTTTGGCTAGGAGCCAGAAAAAAGGCCATTTTCTTAGTGTGGTATGTGTGTGCCAAGGTTTTGTTCATTTTATACCTTTTAATCTCTGCTATTAAAAGAGAACCTTATCTCTCAGAGGCAGGGACAGGGCATTGTGGCTACACGTGTACGACTAATTACAACATTTTGGGTCTGGTATTTGGAAGATGAGAGCTTCTCCTGGAAGGCCTGTTAAACTTAGGTTATGCATGGCAAGACATTACATATATTATGTTATGCAGTTACTGTTCTTTTTTTGCAATCAGCACATTTTGACTCAGTATCTAAAATTAAAGATACATATAATGACCACTAGTTCCAGTAGGAATGACACTACAAACATAGTGATTTCTATGTCCTTGTTAACTAGTGAGCTGCTAGATGTCACCATGAAATAGTATAGTGTCGTAATGCAGGCACACAGACATACAGTTGGTTGACTATAGAGTGGGTATAGAGTTTCTCTGTACATCTATACACTGTCATCTTTCCGATGTGTCTCTGGCTATCAATGAAACCCTGCAATTTCGCTGAATTCCACACTCCGCTTTGCATGTAGGGGCAAGCTCCATGGCTTGCATAACATGCAGTAACAGAGTATGGCGTATGTGTGTTTTTGTTGTGTCACATTCAGACACTTGCTAATTGAGGACCTGAGTCGTTGGCTGCCCAGGTCTGGACACACCTATTGGCCTACTAGTTCAGTGCTCGCACTTCTCTTCCTCAGAAACACAGCAAAGTCTTTGTGTTTTGAAATAAAACATTTACTGTTGCAAATCTGGTGATAGTATTGTTTTTTTAATCCTGACCATTGGTAGTAAATACAGTACTGTGCAAAATTCTTGAGCTACACATAATTTCTTTATATTTTGAGCGGCAGAAAGCAAACTCTGTTTTTACCTGATATACTGTATTTCCATTTATGTTTACATGTTTCAATAAATCACTGCACCTGTTTTCCATTTTCCAATGAAAATATACAGAAATGAGTGGCTGCTTTTTGCCCAGACAGTACTGTCTGTTGAAAAGAAAATCTGTTGTTTTATTTGTGCAAATCAATAATTTGATATTCAGTAGAAATCTTTTACTGACAGCAGCCATAAAAGCTAAAGTTGCACTTTTTTTCTTTTGAATTCAGTGTTTGAGAAACTTTTCTTCAATGGAAAACACTTGACAAACAACCTGAATTGCTCACTGGAGAGTCAGGGCTTGCCCTCTCCTGCTTGCAGACAATAAAAACATAATTTGTACCTGATGTATTTGTTAAAAAAAGCATGATGGTGTAATTAGGCTAGAATTTGTTGTCCTCTCCAATTCTTTTATCCCCTTCCAGCTGGTTGCCCACGCCAAGGCTTTAAACACAGACCAAGGCTAAGTGGGTCACAACAGGGCTTTTGCCCAGACTGGCCTGTTGGTCAACAGATTAATTAATCAGCAGCATGCTAAATTTAGCAACTGTGTGTTTGGTTCATTTTAGCAAAATAATACTGATGGCAAGAACTGAGCTTGTGTTAACGATGAAATGCTGTGGCATAATCCGAAGCCATCATTTTATCTATAGCTCTGTAAATTTCTAGTGTCTTATCTAGCTGATGTACTTTTCCAGACACCTGCCCTGGGAAAAGACAAACAACAGCCCGGCCCATCTAAATCTCTGCCTGAGATTAAGAGCAAGTTGTCAACTGCAGCCAAGGAGGTAAGGCTGCTGTTTTTTTATTTGTTTTTAAATGATCCTTCATAATTTAATGACAGTTAAGATTATGATGATTTAATTGTCCTTTTCTTCAGGGAAAGCCACTTCCAAAGACAGAGCCGAAGTTTGAGAATTACTTGAGAAGTGCTTTTAAAATCTCAGACAAACAAGTAAGTAATCTTTGTACAGTGTTGTGAGAGCTTTTTGCTTATGTAAATTATTAAAGCGGACCTGTTGTGCTTATTTCCAACTTCATGTATATCTTTTTGGGCCCTTCTAGAATAGTTTTTCATTCCTCACAGTTCAAAATAATCTTTATCCAATATGTTGGAGCAGCCCCTTTAGCTTCCATTTAAGCCAGCGTTTGTCCGATTGGCTGTCCCTTGTAAATAAAAGCTTTGAATAGCAGGTGAGAGAGGCCTGTGCTCACACCTGATACATGCCTGAGATGAGCATAATAAGGGATGTGTATATGTGCTCCCTTTAAGTTTGTACATTTTTATCCCATGTGCAGTTCTCATCAATTTTCTGCTGTTCTGAAGTCTGTGTAATCGGTCTCGTAAACGCTCACCCGAGAGTGGCTGTTTTCCGCCAGGTTTCTAGGAATACTCCTTCAGATGTAGAGTGTTAGCAGTCGCATTTATGCCCAAACTCATTTTATCTGTAAGAGCTCATTGCCATGATGTATAACCGGGCATACGTTATTCTTCCTCTCACTCTCCTCATACCTTATTCTGTTCAGTTTGCCTCAAATGTTTCTCCAGCACAGTGTGTACTCTTTGAATTATATTCACACTGTTTCGGTGGGCTCTTGCGAGATGGATTTGGGAGTACACCTGCCAAGGCAAACTCTTTCACGGTGATTTAATGGAAGTGTGTCTTTTGTAGCCCTAATGAAGCGACTGGTGGTATGTGCGTGGTACCAGCCTTTTTCGCTTTCAAGGCCTTTGACCAAATGCAAGCCTTAAATCTTTTCTAATGCGGCTTCTGTCGTTTCAGAAGAAAAACAACATCCCCTGCACATTATTTTGCAAAGCATGAATTAATCACCCTTAAACCCTTAGATGATCACTGTAGACTTAATGATTCTGGGCAGTGTGTCAGATAGTGAAGTTGTGTTTTCTGTATTAAGGCATCTGTTAGATGGCGATCACTTGAACCGAGCTATTTGAACATTCATATGTGATTGCTTTGCAGTGTTTAAATAATAACTGTACAGTTATGAGAGCAGGTGAAAGCTCTTTAGAGCGGCACATGGGTTGGGTGGACAAGGGAAAGAGTGGGGGTGGAGTTGGGTCAGGGAGAGCTTGTTGATCCCACTGTGTAGAAACATCTGTGGAAGTGCTTTGGTTTCATCAGCCAAGGCTGAGATCTGTCAGACCTGGAGCACCTAGTCATATACTCTGGTATGTAATGCTGCCCCCACCCAGCCCCTCGTCGTTCCCCCAACAGCCCCATCCAAATTCAGTGTTCCCACAGCCGAGACGCACAAAAGCATGTTGTAGTAAAAGTGAGTCATGTGTCTCATGCTGTATAGCACTTCATTTAGATAATTTGTAATTTTTCTCTTTCTTTCCTTGTTTCTTATTTTGGTGTTATCCCTCTTTTCTCTCTCCTTCCACAGGTGGTCAAGGATCTTTGGAGTTTTGTGCAAACCCTGAAGACTGAGAAGAAGTAACATACACATACATTAAAGCATTTGTACATTTGCATCCTATAAGGCATTTAAAGGCACAGTCGGCTAGATTTCCTAATCGGTCTCCTTCTTTCAGCCCTGTGAAGGACTATGATCAAATGAAAATGGACTGAGTGCTGAAATATGGTAGAGCCATCAATGCATAGATTTAGGTGTCAATGTTTTTCTTCTTCGTTTTTTCCTAGATTGAAAGGACCAACTATTGAGTTGGTTCTTTCACAGACTCGATTCATGTTTAGCAGACTGTAGATTTGCTGCAAGGGGAAGCTGCATGCATCATAATGGGCGGGGTCTGTGTTGCTACTACAGGAAAGGAAAAGTTTCTAAAATTTATACTACCTGCAGATTTATGTAGCTCCTGTGTATCACTGAATATGATCATTATTAGTTAACAATAAATCTTGTACTTGAAGTATTCAAAACCAAAACCAGGCCAAACTTAGAACCTAACCTAGTTAGTAGTTGCTAATTCTTTCGTACGCCCTGTTGGCAAAACAGTATTATTTTTATACCAGCAGAAGGACTCACTAACACAAATGTGCTTGACAAAAAGTAAACAAAATTTTGAAACTGTTGAAACGCTGCCTGCAGGGCCCTATTTCAGGAAGCCGGTTTAGTGCAAACTCTGAGTAAGTATACCCTGAGTTAACGAAAACTCTGGGTTTTCGGTTTCACAAAGCGAGTTTAGATTAATTCTGAGTGAGTTACTATGACGACACACTCCGTGAAGCTAACCTGCCCCCTAGCAGGTTTACTTCAACTAACCCTGACTTTCTCCGCCTCTTTGTCGGAAACCTGACTGTAGGAAGTGTCAGACATGGCGTGCTCCTTCCTTGAAGAGCCAGTAGATGTTGAAGCCCAAATTCTCCGCAGAGCTCTCCGCCGGGAGAGAGTGATTAGAGCGCGTTTGGACATTTTATCATTTCCTGATGATTTTCTGTGTGAACGTTACCGTTTTTCAGCACAATCTATAATTTATTTGAATAACATCCTCAGGCCTAATATTGCTCATGTGACACATCGCGGACATCCTCTCAGTTCTGTACATATTATTTGTATTGCACTTCGGTTTTTTGCAAACGGGAGCTTTCTGTATAATATTGGTGACGCTGAGCACGTTTCCAAGGCTACCGTCTGTCGGGCAGTCAGGAATGTTACAGTTGCACTGAAACGTCTCCTGTACTCGTTTGTGGTGTTCCCCGGTCATAGACCCACAAGATTTATCAAAGAGGGATGCCACAAAATTGCAGGTATCAGGATGAACGAAACTTAATTCATGATGTGGTGATATTTGAACTACTACTTAAATTTTACATTTATTTTCAGGGTTCCCAGGCGTGATTGGCTGTATAGATGGCACTCACATTCCAATCATTGCTCCTTCAGTAAATGAAGGAGACTATGTGAACAGGAAGTCTTTCCACAGCATTAATGTACAGGTACATAGTTCCCTGTAGCATTTCAAACTAACAAATTATTTCATTATAGTAATGGATGCTAATTTGTGTTCTCTGCACTGTGAAGATCATATGTGATGCTGCCAACATTATCACAAATGTGGAAGCCAACTGCTCAGCCTCTGTGAGTGGTGGTGGTGGAGGACCCCCACCTGTTTTTCGGGCCTCCGCTTTTTTTCTGTTGGCTATAACGGGTCACATTTGAGCATACAGAGTAAGCAAATATGTACTTGTAATGTGCTCAGATAATTTCAATAAGTGCTTACAGAAAGAAAATTAATGTAGCCTCTAACTGCAATTGATTTACATCGGACAAACAGACCAAGCACTATGGCTCATAATACAATTACACCTTACCTGTTTGGACTATATTTTTATATTTCATTTTTACTTGCTGCCAGGAACGTTTGGGGCCTGTTGGGTTGCACCTGCGCTCACATCACATCACAAAATAAAATGTATAAAATAAAAATAAAATATAATAAAATAACGTGTTAAATGGGTGGAAATCCCTAGATCAATGTTTAAATTAACACTCACGCATTGACTCTGTCGGCTATGTTTTGCCATGCATGCTCCCTTTCTTTTGCAGCTGAGGCTGTGTTACTTTTTTTCCGCAAAATTTGCATGTTATCGGCATATGCTGCCATCAGAATTTCGGCCTCAAGCGCTGTAAAATACATTGACCGCGCCTTCTTTCCCTCCGTCTCCATGGTGACTCGCTTAATCTGTGCTCCACTAATCAGGGCTTTATGTATCCTCGTGCGCGCAGCTTAACTTGGGGTTAAAGCAACTCCGCGTTGACTGAACTAATTGTTATCAGCCTTTCTGAAACCGAATATTCCGAGTTGGACAGTTCGGGGTTACTCAACCCTGAGTATCGTTTTTCACTCTGAGTTTTCTAAACCGGCTTCCTGAAATAGGGCCCAGGTGGTGTAAGTGTCACAATACAGAAGCTATTCCTTTCCTTGCCTGTAGGTGGTGATATCCTCATTGAACGTCCCACTTTCTTCAAATACTGAAGAAGATGCAGGTCACATTGAAACAGCATCTGGGTGGAAATATATGAAATTGGTTGATTAGCATCTGTTTATCATATTCAGTCATTATTGCAAGAGGAGGTTATGCAGAATGTGCCTTTAAATACAGTCCTGATCAAATGTTTAAGACCACCTGAAAAATGGCCAAAAATCATACTTTGCCTGGTTGGATCTTAACAAGGTTCCAAGTTAGGGATGGGTATCGAAAACTGGTTCTTGTTGAGAACCGGTTTTCGATATCCATCCCTAACTTGCAACCTTGTTATGATTCAACCATGTAAAATCTGATTTTTTTTTTTGTTGCCATTTTTCAAGTGGTCTTAAACTTTTGACTGGGGAATGTATCTCTACTGTAAACTGAGATAAACCCATTTTGTGTGAATTTGAGCAGCGCATATGTAAATGGTGAAGACAGCTAATAAAAGAGGACCGTTTGACAGCTAGAAAATTTAATCAGTTAGTGATAAAAGTTGTTTGTTATTTCAGCTTTGAGGAGTTAAAAAGCATTTCTGCTTACAGACTTACAGATTGTACATGCGGTTTTTTGAATACTGTATTGTTTTAGTCAAACCACAATCAGTCATTATAATATAATACAATACAATAATATTTTTTAACAGCTTGGCCAGCAAAATCAATAAATATGTTTCTCCCAGCAAAAATTAAGCAAATAGGCAAAAAGATGTCACAAAAATAAATGCATTAAAAAACAATTTTTGCAGAGTAAAATTATCACAGATCCCCGTTGTGTATTCATGTCCACAACATGAACAACTCTCATTAAAATACTTATAACGCAGGTGCTCTGACTAAAATGTTTTTGTTTATTGTATATTTCATATAAAATCAAAACAGAGCAAAACAGATTGCTAACTCCAGGAGTATATTAGCCCTAATGCTGTTTTGCATTATATTTGAATGTACTGTAATGCATCAGAAAACATTACAAGCATATTAATAATATTAGAACAGTATGAGGTATCAGAGAATTCCATCAGAGTAGCATGACATCACCTTAAAAAAACATATAAGAACTCATATCTGTAATTGTTTGCAGTCATATATCAGTCCTCTGATGACAACAAACTTTCGTTCATGCTGAGCTTATGATGTGTTTCTATTCTCATTTAATATCAAAATGTTCCACATCTTAAACCAATTAAATTGATATGCTCAAACTCTACATTATCAAGCGTTTTTGCTATAAAATGTATTACTTCAATTTTAATAACGGAAGTTGGCCCTGTAATTTACCCAAATGTAATTAATAATTGTTAGTGATGTCTTCTTTACACTGAGGTTTCAGTAGCAGCAGGTTACCAGGCCCAGTCTTTTGTCCTTTTGCTTTGCACGTGTTTGAGTGATTTTTTTTTAAAATACTTTTGTCAGATCAGTCCTAATGAACGTTGTGTTGTGTAAACATATTTCTTGCTTTTATTTACAAGACCGGCAGCTGGACAATTGCAGTTTAGGTTTTATCCTGCCCTTTCTAATCGTTTCTTTTACTGCTTTGAGCTGTTTTCTTAGTCTTTGTTTCGCATATTGTGTTCTAGTAAAAAAAATCCCTTATTAAAATGTCTGGAATATTGTTCTGATTGTTGTTGATCTTTCGTTTTACACACGATGTGTGTAAGTTTGTCATATTTTGGGCAACGGTGAAGCCAGGACCTTAAACAAGTCCAAGTGCAAAAAAGTGATTGTTATTTGTTGAAAGCTGACGCATGTTTAAGGCTCATTATTTTTAAATAATTTTTGTAATCACAAACATCTGGTTTAATTTGGCTGTAAAAAATGTAAGGGATAATAGGAGCAGACTCTTTGTAACAGAGCTGTTTCTCATTTTTTGGCAGTACATGATGAGCAGGTGATGCATGTATCGCTTTACTGAGCGAGCTTTGTCCCAAACCATGTAATGGCACTTCACTGAATTTAGTTACTTCATCCAAATGGTTGTCTTTTTTTCCTGTGACATAAAATACAAACTGTAAGCTAGTACCCATCTTCAGTTTGACTGGATGATAAAACAAAGCCACTGAAATTTTAATTTACTGTGTGATGTAGTCAAGTATAAAATGTAATTAGGTAGCTTGGCTGACCCATTGTGTGTTAAAATAAAATGCATTGTGTCCATTTACTACATCAAACTTAATTTATTGTTAATGGTTTGTTGAGAGGAACATGTGCGTCCTTTTTTGTACTTATCTGTAACATTTACCTGAATAAAATAAATTCTAGTAAGTCTTTGACTTACATTCTACCCTCTTTACTGTAGACAACACCATTTGACAGTATCATTATAGTCACATTTGTAACTATGTGACTGAAGTGACGACTTTCAGCTGTAATTAAGTGGGTTTAATAAAAAAAAAAAAATCATGCACCAGCAGTTTCGGAATTACAGACATTTTTATACAGTCTCCTTTTCAGGAGCTCAAAATTAATTTGACTTGAATAATGAGCAGTTTGATGGGCAGGTGAAGCCTGTTCCATTGTTATTTCATGACAAATGAAGCAGAAAATATCTTGAGATGATTTCAGATTTAAAACCGCACAAATACAATTGAAATCTGAATTTATATTATACAGCTTTTGACTATAATTTTAAAATACAAGCTTCAAAGAGATTGCAACTTTAGGTAGGCTACCGTTAACCAAGCTGAAAACAATTTCAAAACGTTAGGCATTTCATTGTCCATGTTGACGGTCATAAAATGCTATCATGAGTAGAAAAATACAGAATTAAACCAGTGGTTTACATAAGGTGCAAAGTGCAAACCACTGGTTACACTCAAGAATTGAAAGGCCGGATTAGATTTTGCTAGAAAGAAAATCTAAAAGGAAAAAATGAGATGAAACCAACAAACCAATGCAGGGCCCAGGTATTGCATCATAATACCATGTCGAGCAAAATACAAAACTACTGAAAAAACAAGAAAGCGCTGTCATTGGCCTCCGCCTGGAAAACCAATCCTGTTTTGGGGGTTGTCTCATTGTTGCCTCTCTAGTGGGAGAATTGTTGGCAATTTCATCAACACCGAATCACTTAAAATGATTAATAACGTCCTCTGCTTCTTTACCCACCAGATCAATATCCCAGAAGTTTAATTGCCTTGATGCTGCGCTTTGATTAAAATGTCCCTCTATGTTTTTGTAAACAATATTCAGGAATGATCTTTTCCCAACAAATTCTGGACCTAACTGCAAAAAATGACTGTTGGACCATATATATTGTATATAAGATGACTGAGGTATAAGTGTATTTTTATTATCACGAATCGAAAATATGCTGCGTTCACATGGAACTTATTATGCCCATAAATTCGCTTTGTCACACGATTAAGGTTGATGGGAAAAAACCACCCCCATTAAACCTCATGTACTGGAAACTAAGCATAAACACCAGTGACTGTCAGATGTTAAGCATGTTAAGTTGTTCATCACTACATGAACTTTTACACTACATTTATCATTAACCTTTTACATTTGTTTGCAATTTATCCATGTTATTGTTAGTTTCCTTTGTTGATAACATGGCTGTGAAATTTCAGCATAAAGAAACAATTATGAAGCATATGGGCTACATTACCTTTCAAAATTCGCCAGATTTGGCCTTTTTGTCACAGACTAAATGAAAACTCTGTGATTATATATCTCCTGATGCTTCCAAGTACCAGAGTTCCACAACCTTTATATTTTGAGTCAGTCCTTTGTAAAGTTCCTTAACATTGCCAAAGAGCTGAGGTTAGGGAACACTTTGTTTCTTTTAAAATATTTGCAAGAATCTGTTCTGACTACATTCACAGAATTATCAACACACATCTGGCTGTTAAAAGAAATTTAAGTCCAAGGTGACGAACCATCCACCTTTGTAGTCTCCACTGGGTGGCACTGAAGTCCAGGCATTAACTTCAAAGCCAGACTCATAATGATATAAATTGATTAAGCTTTTACCTGAAGTGTGAGTCAAGCATTACTTCACTGCCAGCTGAAGAGTTTTTGCCCCCTAGCCACGAGGAAGTGAGGCGCACTAGCAGATGCAGCCACGGGATGACGCACAATTTTATGTTCCAAACAAGACGATTGCGAAGCACGTGGAAATCCCCCTATTGTAGTTCACTTGAATTCCAGTCCAGGGTTTGACTGAACCAGCCTGGAGGTATTGACACACTCTTGCACATTGAAATCCCACTGAAAACACGTTCAAATATAGGTGCTATAGAAGTAGGCTTACAACTTTCTCTAAGTGTGGCAAGAAAATAGGAGTATTGACTTGCAGTATTTAATTCCACTTCAGTTACCAGCATCCATTACCAGTAAATTAGGCATCAGTCAGGTAGATACCAAGGAAGAAGGGCACTAAAAGCAAAGATCATCTTTAGAAACCGGTTTGAAAAGGTAAAAACTAAATGGTACAAATCAACAAAAGGATGCAAGGACAAGAAACACGAACACTTCCCAGTTCTAGTGATCTTCATAACTCTTAAAACTGCAGGAAGCAGAAATGTATAAAAGGGAATAAACACCCATCCTGCAGCTCTCCCTTCCTCTACAGTCCAAGTCACTTCCACGAAATATGCTTGACAACAGCTAGAAAGAAGTCTATGAACCGAGTCTTTTTGTTTAACAGAAAATTTAAACCGTACTCACTCAGGTGAATGACCTTTGCTAAACACATTAAAGAGACCTGTGTTTGACCAAGGCCTCTGCCCAAAAAGCCCAGAGGAAAGCAGGTGTCTAGTTCCTCATTGAGCGTACTCACTAGGTGATCCATATCGTGCCAGTTGAGCAAACCATGCCTATGAAAAGATGGGCTTGGGTGTGGTGTAATTGTAGTGTGATCAACTACAGCTGCCTCTATAAAAGTTGCTTTGTTAAGTAATTAGCAACTACGTGAGGGTTCAAAGTGTCACCACTACGGTTAAGTGAGAAAAAACAAAAAAGTTAAACCCTGAATCTCTTTTCAAAAGCCCACGTGTGTGTGCATAAAAGGGAAAAGGCAAAGAAAAGAGAGGATCTGAGATGCTGAGACAAAGAGACACCTACTCAGGCCCGCATCTTCACTGTAATGGGAGTGGGGAGGGTGGGCAGCCATGCCTAGTGTTTTTGGATGTTTGTGCTCAGCTACACCGAAAAGCTCTTCCCTACTCCAGTGCAGGTGATCACAACTTCACGTTCAATATCCTCAACTCTGCAAGTGGGGCTATTTTTCTTCCCTAAAATGGCATCATTGCTTTAGAATAAGGCAGGAATAAGAAACTGGCTTCTCAAAGCTTTCATATATAAACACCCTGCAAACTTTAATGGCACCAGGGTGAGTGGAAATATGTTTTACTTATCTAATTTGAATGAAATGACCCTTTAATCCTTCATTAGTCAGTCAGTGCCTTACGATAAGAGTTAAACCACACAGACACACAGCAGGTGGGCTGTACACATGTGAGACTGCAGGTATCCATACCCAGCATGTGCCAGCCAACCACAACATTCAGCCATTAGGGAAATATTGCCCTTCTCTTTAATCCAGGTGTCACGCGATATGGGACAGAATTCAGTCTGCTGTGAGGACTGCATCCTGCCTTTGTGTGTGTGTGTTCGTGTTTGCGCTCTGAGGAGAACAGGTGTGTTTTGTTTGAGTGCATTTGTACCCCCATTGAAGAGAGTGTAAGCGGTACACAGCATAGGCTGTTTGTGCTGGGTACTGTACCACCATCTGCCTTATTAACAATCTTATAGTGTGTGTGTGAAGAAATGTATGGGGCTAAGAAATTTGCAGTAAATAACTTCCAGTATTTGTACTCTTCAGAGGACTTGAAGCTAAAACATATACACAAATATATTTTTTAAAATACTACTTAAAGCTACAGAGATTGTGTTCATTGCAAATCGTAAAGACACGAACAGCTGCATGTCAAACACCACTGTACACAAATAACTGTTTTCACAACACATGAAATGGAAGTGGGGAAGAGGAGGAACTGTAGATAGCATCTAATAGGCACAAGCTGTTCTTCTACATTCAAACAATCTGCTGTAAAACCTTGAAAAAAAACACAGAGGGACCTTAAATAGTTGTTCAAAACGTCTTTTGAGGAAACTGAATACTTTTGTAACACAAACCAGGATGTCGTGTTATACAGTTGACCAGTAACAGAGTTTAACCCCAAATACACGTAGTTTAACAGAACTAGGCTGAACAAAACTTCAGAGCAAAATTATATTAGAAATAATGCAAACTACCAAAGAACAAAAGAACGAAATCGCGGATACAAGCGGCAGAAATGAGCTTCCTCCGAAGGGTGGCTGGCCTCTCCCTTAGAGATAGGGTGAGAAGTTCAGCCATCCGGGAGGGGCTCAGAGTAGAGCCGCTGCTGCTCCACATCGAAAGGAGCCAGCTGAGGTGGCCCCCTGGGCGCCTCCTGGGTGAGGTGTTCCAGGCACGTCCCACCGGGAGGAGGCCCCGGGGCAGACCCAGGACATGCTGGAGAGATTATATCTCTCGGCTGGCCTGGGAATGCCTTGGTGTTCCCCTGGATAAACTGGAGGAGGTGGCTGAGGAGATGGAGGTCTGGGCCTCTTTGCTTAGGCTGCTGCCCCCGCGACCCGGCCTCGGATAAAGCGGATGAGAATGGATGGATGCAAACTAAAGTGGATAATCATTTTTCCTGGTTCAGGATACTAACCATTTTATTTTCAGCACGTTTCTCCATCTATTTCTGTCATTTCTTACATTTTCCACTTTTTTTCTTTTGCTTTCCTTTATATTATTGTATTATTGAAAGAAGAATTAGCATTCTGCAGCTTTCACCTGGATTTACTTGATCGCTAAACCATGGCAGAACTGAATATTTCTGGCAGATACAATGCAATATATATCTAGACAAGCCAGAGGCTTATCGGATCCTTACGATAGTTTGGCAGCTTCTGCTTGAGCTCCAGCAGTTATATTTTAAAAGACCCTCTTTGCTTTACCCTACTTTCTCTTGTATATATACAATTACAATAGTGGATTAAACATGACCAAAGTTTGAAATAATAAGTTTTGCATATGTGCGAGTACTCCATAGCCAAAAGCTCAGATTCAAGACTTCATGAAACTCTCAATTTCAGACAGTATTTCTACTCTTGGCTCTGTGTGATGCCATTGAGCGGCGTTAACCCAAATCTGGTCATCTCAGAGTCACAGTGCACTCACCTGCTGTTCTGTTTCTGGGGTGCAGTCAGCCAGATGAGAGCGGACTTACAGGGAGAAAATGAAAGGAGGGACTGCGCTATGAGATACACAATAATTATTTTGAGAGTTCAGTAATAAAAATATGAAGGTGGAAATGAGCACAACGTGTAATATTTAAACCTTATGCAACATAAATTGTGATTGTCTGTGTTTGCCAGTTTGCGGGTGCCTTTTATTCAAGCTTTGTAAGCACATTTCACATTTGCATGCCTTCTGCATGCAGCTCTAAAGTCTTCTACCGTTTGAATTTTTTATGAGAAGACCAAAAACGAAAAAGTCTGTTAAATCTATTCAAAAATGTATCACAATGCAAACTTTCATATCCATTTTTTAAAAATTCATACATGCCTTGTCACTCCCTCATCACTTTCTCTGTTATTACGGCTTGTAGCAACTAGTATCAATTAAGCTACAAATTTCCATTTCATACAATCACCTGCGTTTCTGCCAAGAGCGTTACTCCACATGCTTCTCTAAAGACAACTTGGAAGTGTCAGTATCTTTCTCAGAGATCAGGCTCTCTTTTCCATGAGACTGAAGGATGGATTATGCAATCTCATTCTACACTGTTCTTTAAACTGCCTTCAGGGAATGCTAGCACTACTGTCAGATTGACTATATCACTCTACTCACAACGGCCAAGTCTGTACTTCTACAGCTTCAGTTTTGATAGCTAGAAGCAGTGATGGCAAGCACAACCACTTTATTTATTTAGTTTCTTTAGAAATGTCTACTTTGATTGTTCTTGCAATTTTTAATTTTTTTTAAATTTATTTCTTTTAGAATGACTGCCAATATTTAGTAGCGCATTGCTGACACGAGAAGTTCAGCGAGACTTTGTGAGTCCAGTCAAATCAGGCTTCATCAGTCAGATCGTGTTTTACCTGGGGTTTACCTGCAGGACATCTAACCGAGGACAATATTTTCATGCACTGTCTCTGGTGGAAAGAAATGTAAGGTCATGTCTCTGCAGGCATGTACATTTCCGCCCTCTTTTTTCTTATGACCCAAAGGGATGTGTGATTTTAGAGACATCTGTGTGTTGAGTTTTTTTTCTAAACCCTTTCCAGCAGATGTTATTATGTTCTAACCCTATGTAACGTTTTTGTAGATAACACATGTGGTCAGTATTATAACTTGTAATTTCTGTTGTTGTTAGGTTAGAGAGACATTGGAAATGTATTTGTCCTTCGAAAACAGGACATGCAGTAATGAAACATTTCTTAACCAACACATCTACACTTTGGCGGCCCCAAGTGGCAGGGAAATATAACGTTCTTTATTTGGTCTTTTAGCTTTTTCAGTCATGTAATATGATGTGACATGATTTGGGACAGAAAAAAAGGTCTGTTTTTGTTTTAGGTTTTGATTAGCATGTTATTATCCACGATCAAACCAACTCAACTTCACGTAATATCCAAAATAGAACAACAGCCTAGACCTTTTAGACGTTTCATTTAGACGGATTCAAAATCTTTTGTTTTCACACATAAATTTTAGATCTCTTGCTTATGCAAATAGGTCGTTTATTTGTTACAGAAAGGTTTGAGAGAGACTCTTTCTGCAGTTGGTTTGAACTTAATTTATCAAACTAAAACTCGTGAGTGTGATCTATAACCCCCCCCACGCACATGCACACGCACACACACACCCATCCCGTGACAATTGTTTTGACCTTTGCTCTGAGGAAATAAGGCTGTGTGTGCTTGATGTGACAGGTTGGCACATCACCTGGCTACAAGCAAATAAAGAGCAGAGGGAAAAAATATCAAGGCAGCGTTTCAAGCATTCACAGAGAGCTTTCAAAATGGAACAATGACTTTGCCCTAGGGGGAAAAAGTGATCATGCTGGTATGTTTATATTAGACAGAAAGGAAGCCATCATTGTCATCACCGGTGATTTTCTCTTTCACAGCACGATTCTGACAGTTGACTGTATCTTAATAACAATTCCTTCTATGTATAAGTCAATTGTCAAGGGTGATGCTCTTATATAAACATTTTTTTTTTCAACCTGCCCCCCCCCCCCCCCCCCCAAAAAAAGGAGCAGTCAGCTCTTTTCCTGTCAAGATTTGTGAACTCACTGGCAGCATAATTTAATACTCTGAAAGGTAAACAGATCTATTTTTAACTATTTTTGTTGTGCACAAAATGTCCTCGTACTCAGTCATAAATGCAGTACTCTTGCTGATCCTCTTTATACCACGTGTATTTTTTTTCTTTGCTAAAGTATGCTCCTGACATTTATAATATGTGGGGGATGACATAGTGGGGGTTGTATGGGTGTTTTAAATTCATGGACGGGGAATACTTCAGTGAAACAGACTTTGGGGGAAGTTATTGTGTAAATTAAAGGAAGAGGTGTGGGGCGTTCATCATCTTGTCTTCCCATAAGCAAACCCAGGCCTAGTAAAACAGAGCCCAGTTGATACAGCAATAGGACATGCGGTTATTAATACAGAAGAGGGAGGTGCACTCTCCTCGACAAGCGCCAACACGCGAGCACATTACCTTTACGGCTGCTATGGCAAAGATGCGAGCTGCATTCCTCTGCCCACAAACTGGGAGCTTTTTTCCGCTAATGCAGTCGAGAGACTTCTTACAGTTACTCTGGAATTTGAGGGCTGGGGCTGTGAAGGAGAAGCCACATAAACCTTTATATCCCACATATTCATGTGTCTATCTTCTTGATTGATTTATTTGTTTATTTGGCCATAAATACATTTTGAGAACACAACAAATATAAATAGACCTACAGTACTGCGCTACACTTTGATATACAGTATACCTCACTAGTACATTACAATTTGAAGTATGTCAGTCTTTATGCAAGATTAATGGTTATTGTTTTTTGGAAGATAAAAATATGACGCAGTTTTATGTTTGCTTTTGAGAAGTCTGGGCATGTTTTCCCACTATGAAGCTCATCACATCAGCACAAGAAGTTGGTGAGATTGCAGCGTGATTAAGTTTATATTTGGAAGAAACTGAAAGAAACTGCAGCCAACTTAATCACATGTAAGAAACTTCATCACATGTAAGAGTGTAACATCTCAGCCTGGCTTCAATTAGATGTTTGTAGCCAATCTAGTTAAACAAAATCGACTGCATCCTATATGTAAATCCAGCCGCTAGCCTGTTGGAAGACTGGAAGATTCTCATCAGTTTCTGGTTGGAAAACTGATTATGGCAAACCTTGGTTATATTGTCCGGTCTTAAGTTTGATGTCACTCGGGATGATTCGGTTATAAGGATCCTCTTCGCACTGAGCAGCCTACAAGACGTCTTCTTGCACTCTCAGTTTGCATTTCCTGTTATATTCTCAAGGAAGTTATAAAGCTATTGCCTTCAGCTTGCTCTTAAATTATTAACATTTCTATTATTTCTGGTTATGCCCAGACCTGTTTTGTCAAAGCTATTATTAGGTCTGCCTTTGAAAACTTTGACCCCTTTGCTTTAAGCATCTAGTAAAAGCCAAGAATAAATCTGTGGTGAAGCAGAGTGATTAGACTGACAGCTGGAAAGCCCGGGGTGGGCAGTGGGTAGATACGTATGGGAATGCACTTAGTTTGTTTCTCGAAATGATTTCATCCTTAATGTCTTCTGCTTGTGAAAGACTGCAGTTCCTGGGTATGGCTTGGTTTTAAATATGCGCTATTTTCATTGTATACTCCATGACCCTGGAGGCCGTGTGGTAAGGGGCAACATTATATTGGCCTCAGGTATAGACAGATCAGAAAACACGGACACCTAAAATACCCCCAACACTCAGAGTGAGACACAGATCAACCAGAAACCATGGAAATATAAACATATGAAATGTGTTTTTCATCTTCATCTGAGTATCGTGCAAATAGTTAACTTCACCTTGTGTCATTTTGCATCTCTTTAAGGTCATTATGAATCATGTTTTGTTTATTTTATCTGTCATGTTGGTAATGTTGCTTCACGTTGTACAGTCGGAGTCTTTTTGAGTTCAGTTGGTATCTTTACGCTTGTGTTTTTTCCCATTTGGTTTATTGTGATCATTTCCAGCTTCTTAATACAAGTGGATCCCTGATTCTTTAGAGCCTTCAGCCTGGGTCTAGTAGGACTATTCACTAATCCTTCAGTTCTGAAGACTACCTTAGTAAAGGATACAAAGATGCATACTGGTCTAAATCTCAAGGGACCAGCTTGGGTGTGCGTTTGCTCTGTGCAGAAGCTATTGGCAGTTTTTGCAGATCATCATCTGCATTACTGTCACCAGGGGGTAGAGCCAGAAAAATGACGAACAACCAGTTTGTGGGCTACTCTCCCTTTATGCCGTTGTTTGTCCTTCAGAAGGCTATGGAGAAGAGTGAGGTAACATGCAAAAAGCTGAACAGAAACGTAGTGTTACGATATAAACTGTCCCCTGCAGCCACTTTTTGATCTTTGATGGGGTTTTTTTTGTTGTTTTTGCGCTGCTCCCATTGGTGGTGAACTCCACTGTCACATCCTTTCCTGTCCAGGCCCACCTTTCAACTTGTCAGCATCCCACCCGTGCATGGTGGCATCCAGCTCCCCACTTTAGAAAGCTCTCAACTGCAGATGTCCTGCAGAAGTTTGGTTGATCAGAGTTATGTCAAGAGGCCCCTATAACTGTCACAGCCTGATAACCCTGATATCCTGTATCCTAGAGTGAACACTTTTTGAACCTAAATAAAGAGAAGGAACAAAACTAGATATCTCAGAAGTCTTGGATGTCTGTCGGATAAGGGTTATAATATGGCAAGGATGTGGTTCATATTTCTTTCCACTGTTGTGTTAAAATTAGGACAGACTTAGCTGATGCTAAGTATGGTTAATGAAAGAAACAGTACTGTATGCCTATCTCAGACACATTTCTATTACTGTATACTATTCTGTGTATTTAAAGGGAGATTTACCTGAGTAGAGTGTGCAGGAAGTGGGACATTTAATGCCAAGAGTACTCCAGAATATTAATTGGCCCATTGGCACTATCCGATACCAAACAGACTTTGTACTAGAGAGTTGGCAAGTTAAAGACTGGCTAATGTGTGATCTGGCTGTGTCAGACATTTTTGTTCTCACATGTGCCTTTGTTGAGTAAGTCCTAGAAGAGTTCAGGGCTGGAGTTCATGTATGAAAACAGCTTAAGATAAGCCATGGAAAGTAAATGAACGGACTCTCACATCTCTATTTTCATTAAATAAATATGTTAGTTCAAGATAAGAGTAAGATATGTGTCTGAACAACTGAAAAACACAACTGAGGTTTAGTGTTTCTCTGCAGTCTGCCTGATTGTCAGCCACTAAAGAACTCCACTCAGTGTTACTGCATCCCAGTAAACCAATACTGTGTAAAAATGCTTAGTAACAAGTTACAGTATTCAGTGTGAATGATGGCTTAATACATGAAAATGTTGCTGAAGGACAAACATTATTAGTATTATGAGTCTTTGTAAACTGAAATCAGCTGTTTTACATAACTTTAATGTTAATTTATCACCACATCACAGGTTCACGCTACTGAATTTACATTTATCTGTTTCACATGCACTTATCTGTCCAGGATCAGTCCAACAGCAGCCTCGGGCAGCCTTTTATCAGATATTTGACAGACAAGCCTCATTCAGAATAATAAAGTTCAACAAGGTAATTTGTCAGTCCCCAAACTTCAAAAAGCTGATAACAGTAATGACTTTAGCCCCCAAGCTCTGTGAGGCCATTACACACCTTGCACGTTGTCTCATCTGACATCTTTCACAGCTCCTTAGTGTATTCATTTTAACAAAGTGAAGACTTCTATTTTGTATGTAAAGCAAGATGCGACTCTTTGTAATGACTGATTGTTTTAGCTACTGTTCCAGCTCTCTGGTTGTCCAACGACAGCAAATAACCATAGACGTTAACATGAAGTCGACTGTAATTTGCATGAAGTAAAAGTCAACACATACAATGAGATAATGTTCTTTTTTTATTGCTGTTACTTTATTTCATACATTAATTAAGAGCAACAAAAGTAACAGAGAAAAGAATATTTACTACAGATTAAAGTGTTTATCACATTAGCAGGAATGCAGAGACACTGCACTAAAAGTTGCTAAAAGTGCCTCTGAAATCTGGAACACAACAAACCTTCAAACCCACGCACTCACTCAACAGTGTGGCCTCCTATACACAGGTGAGAGTAGCTTCAAAGCTATAAGCGATTATAATTTGAAAAGTGGTTTCACAAGAGAAGTTCAGAGGAAGGAGGACTTGTAAGTGGCGATACTAAATCCCCCCATTCTTTATTCGGTTTAAGCTAATGCATTTCTTGACCTACGACACACTTTTACCAGCACTAACTTGATTTACTGGTTTAACTTCTTTTTTTTCTTTTTTACTTTACTAATGTATTTATTTGTCTTGCATGACACAAAGACAAATTATGAACATAATAAAAACCGAGTACCAACCCGAAACCTAAATGCTTTTACTCTCGTGTATCTTGTTTAGTTTATTTTAATGCCATCGTTTAAACAGTATTAGTGTATACAAATCTGCATGTTCAAGTTTAACAGTCATTTTGCAGCTTGCATGCAGTCACAATGCTGCAGAACACTATGTTAATAGTGCAACAGTAGCTATAAATTGGATCAGCAACTCATGTAATATATAAGGAACAACAATGCATGTTTGCACGTTTTATATTTGTTACCTTTGGACTAAACAAGACAAGCAAACCGGAGCAATTAGGAACTAACGTCTTATGATTTAATTATACTTTTACCTGCATAATTGATGTACAGTAGAAAGGATCCATCTGAAGTACTTCAAGGAATGGTTCAGCGATATCTCAGCATGCGTTGACAGTGAAACTGCATCAGTCATATTTTATCTTTCATTTCAGTGCAAGATGATGTAACACATCACATATTTGCTTGAAGGAAATGGCGTAGGCAAGAACACAGACTTTAGCCATATCAAAAATGGTTGGGTGTGGATGAGTCCAGCCTTTTTCTCTGTGGGTGGAGGTACCAGCCTGCCTTCCTTTTGTACATTTTACATCTGGAATGGGTACCCCCCGCTCCCCTTTTCAAATAACATCTGCAGCTAAAAAAGCCAAACAGGCAGTTAGAGTTGATTGGACATGGATGGATTTTCTCTCACTCTTTCTGCTCTCTCCTTGCCTGTTTTTTTCCCTATTCTAAGAAGCCCAGAGGCTAGTATTTCACTGATTACAGAGTTGCCCTATTTGAATGGTCGTTTGTGCATTGTCAGAACAAAGGGGCAAGCGGCCTCCGAAGAGGTGCTAGACAAGGGAATGGATTGGGCTCAGCGGTTAGGATGAGTGGAACTGCAGGTTCAGGCTAGCTTAGCACCGCAGAGACGGCGCAACAAGAGACTCCACTTCAGCTCCTGAAGATTCTTTCATGACTGGGAACAGAGGACTGTTCCCAGTGAAGCTCACATTTGAAAACAGACCAGCTTTAAAATGTCAAAGACGTTTATTTTTAAAAGTTGATTCACCAATGACACAACAGTAACGCTTTACCTCCAAGCTACAAAGCGAAACTATCAGCAATCCTGTGTGCTAGAAACTGGAAAACATGTTTTCTTAATATTATTATTTTTAAACAAATCATGTATTCTCCTAATATTTTGAGGGAAAGCATGATATATTTCCTCCATTATATTCTCAGTTGTAGAAACTTGCATTATACAAGTAGAACGTTGTAGGTGGTCTGGGTGGATTCTGGAAACTGATCTATTTCAGGTTTTATCCCTCTTGTCAGTTGTGAAAAGTTGCTCCATGATACTTGTTTTTCGATGGAGTCCAGCTTTAAAAACAGGTTTCCTTTTTTAAGTATGTAAAAAAAAAATTCTAACTGTAAAAAAAAAGATATAATATTATTATTATTTAAAAATTATGTTTATTTCTACAAGGCCTTGAACCTTATAGGACCGCATAAGACCAGAGCGGACCAGCTACACCCAAGCAAGTCCCTTTTTTTCTTTTTTACACTACACAGTAATCAGATAAATGTTAGTCTGACAGGTTTCAGGAGTACATCTCCTAACCCTCCCAGCTTGAAGGTAATGAGGTAAAACCAAAGTCCTCATCAAAATATAAAGGCGAGTTTAGGTCACACTCTTGGTGGGCTTCCATTTGATTAGAAAGTATCACCTTTTCAAAGCTGTTCTAAAGTAGATTTTTAATTTACTTAGAGCCTTTGTCTCTTTAATGGCATCTATAAATTGTGATCCATCAAGGGTTCAGGATTCGTTTAAACACGGCAGGGGGCCTAAGTGTTTTTAGTAGCTGTCAAATAACCACACATTTTGTGTGAATGAGTCAAACCTGGCCAGTTTGCGAGTCTCTAAGCAATTTTATGCCACATTACAAACAAAGCAGCCCCTTAATTCGGTAATTGTGGCCATCCAAGAAAACAATTTTGAGGCTGTTCAATTCAGGGAGGAAAAAAAAATTAAAGAGCTGACAAGAAACACTTACATCATTTAACTTCCCAAACTTTCACCACTAGTCCACCCAGCTCTGAAGGCTTATTATGTCATTAAAGCACTCATATTGTTCAACAAAAGTCTGCGAACAGAAACACGACTTTTTGATTACCTTTGCTTGTCCAAGGGAGTTGACATTTATCTGTCAAATGCGGGCCAAAAACTTAGAACACATGAATTCTGCCGGCTGATTGTTATTCAACTGTAGGATTGTGACACATTTTGGCAGTTTGTCTTTGCTAGGCAATAGCCAAAGAATTAATCCAGGCATGAATAGTCTAGTGAGGTCTTCAAAATGCATGTAGTCACAAAAGGTTATAGCATATGTTAGCAACTAGCAACAAAAAAGCCCAAACTTGTGTTTATGTTTTTGGACAACTTTAGACTCCCCGCTGGATCGCTTTGGAGCAAATCATCATTAATGTCAAACAGACGACCAAAGCTAATGGAAAAGATAATATGTTCGACGTGTAATGTAGTGCGTGGAGATAATTTGTTGAAGAGCGATGCTTTCATTTTTAACCCTTACCTCCCACGGCCTGCACCCAAATTTTTGGGCAGCTTCTCTTCAAGGCAAAACCTAAATGGTCCTTAATGAGTCCGTGCAAACAACGTGTGACGGGGGACAAATTACCAAAGCAGTCCCCCCCCCCCTCTGCTTCTTCTTCAGGTGATACTTGAAAGGTCTCAGAGGTAGAGCTCTCTGAACCCTCCCTCCTCTGGCTCCTTTCTCTGTCACCCTCCACAATGTCAAGGTGTCGCGACCCCTTTATGACCTGGAGCCACGTTAGCAATTGGACTTTTGGTAACCAGCAGCGGGGCATGATCACCAGCGTGAAAAAGGATGTTTGTGTGTGTGCGCGTGGGTGTGTGCAGAGGCGGGGGTAGGGTCAGCATACACTAATGGGGTGAGGCTGAGTTTTAGGGAGATGAGAGGAAAGGGGCTGTCCCATTTAGGTCTCACATGCTTGTCGGCCTGTGACTTCTAGTTTAAAAAAGGCTTCTGGGTGGCTTATATGAGTCAGTGGTCACCCCTCGGCATCAATCGCTTCACCTTGGGCACTGAATGGGACACATGCACCCCCTCGACACACACCACAACTACTGACCCCTCCTTCGTGTCCCGGGCACCCCTCCTTTCCTTTAAGTCAATATGTCCGTGTCAGAGATGAAAGTGCAAAGTGGGAGGGACGCGGAGGGGGTCCTGACACTAATGTAGTACATTGGGCTTCACTTACTGATCTGCCAAGTTCTTTTATCAAGCCTTAAATGGCTGCTAGGTTCCTTTGAACTGCTGAGCGCTCGCCCGCCCTCAGATGCCTCCTCCTTCAGCTTCAATGAGATATCCTCGGTGACATTCCCACAGTCTCGTTGCTGCAGACAGACACGCATAACTGCACGGAAGCGGCGAGGTTCAAATTCAAAGGCTTGGGAGGACTCTGGGAGTCATCTAAGTAACATCATCGCCACTTTGTAGCCCCTGGCTAAAACAGTTCTCTTCATTTTCATAAAAATTGAAATATCATTGACAAATTTGGCTGCAGTGGATTCATTCATTCATTTCAGGCACCAGGCTTGAAAGCACTTTCATTGGCTGCCAAGCACAGCAAGGCAGGTAAACTAAGACCTTTACCTTGCTTGCTTGTTTTTTCATACTCCCTCTCTCTTTTCAGCTAATCTGTGTGGGTAACCTTATCCCAACTCTTGAGTGGTTGCCCCCCCCCCCCCACTCATCCCTCTTCCAAACCTCGTGAACTAGACGGAAACTTTTCTCCTCATTCACAAAGCTCTCTCTTGTTACACTTTTCCAGCGTCAACCTGCGTTGATTGATTTTCATGGTTTCATCAGGATTTTTTTTCTCTTTTCTGTTTTTCCTACTTTTTCACATCAGCACACGTTTTTGTTTTGATTTTAGGTACACCAACTCTTCTAACTGACTTTTTTGGTTCAGGGTAAATTCACACATGGATCCAGTGATTAAAAAAAACCTTCCTGATGTTGTGTACGCTTTTCCTTGTTCCACCAAAGCAGCTCTGATCTGTTGGAGCATTGACATAACCTCTACGGTTGCCGTTAAGCGTCTATCTCTGGGACACTGACAGTGGATCCTTCAGGTCGTACAGGTTTCGTAGTGGGGCCTCCGTGGCTCTGGTTAGTTCGTCTCATTGAGCAGATGTTCAGTCAGATTGGGGAAGTGTGAAATTTAGAGGTTAGGTCAACATCTTAGTGTCTTTGTCACGTTTCTCGGGCTGTTCCTGAGCGGTTATTGCAGTAAGGTGACCTGCATTGTCCTGCTGGGGGAGGCCACTGCCATGAGAGACTGCTATTACCATGAAGGGGGTTTCTTAATATGCAACAACTTTTAGTTGGCTCCTGTGTTAAAGTTACATCCCCATGAATAATAGAGATAACGTTATAAATTACACATGTCAGTAGTTTTATCAGTGATCAATGTATTTTCCCACTTGCTTCAATTGGTACCTTTCTTAGGATTGCAATTTTTTTTTATTTTGTACAAAAAAGTAGATAAAAAAAATTATTAATCTAAATTCTAAAAAAAATACAGAATGTGATAGCAAACATTTTAATTTCAACTACTGCTAATACTGTGTAGGAAATGTATTTATTTATTATTATTATTATGTATTTTTAAGACTGTATTGCATTTAGCACAATATGTTCTTGTTCTGTGTCTGCATCCTTTAGCACCGTTTCACTTCAATCTCCTTGTGCAAAAGTTGCATAAAACCACAGGTGGAAATAGATAAAAGTGTTGATAAGGTAATTGTGTGTTGAAATGAGGCATCGCAAGACCAGTGGAGTCAAATCATGGAACTTCAATAAATAAAAAATTCCACTTCGTAACTACAACTTTTGGCAGAATTGGAAAACAAAATATTTATTTGGATTTACTTGAACGTTTTTGTTCTATATATTAGTTTAAGTTTCTAGAATTACCTGCTGACTCCTGCAATTGGTCAGCTGCCAAAGTGACTACTAGACCAGACAAGTGCATTGCAGAACCATCACACAGTTGGCTTGTGGCCATTGCTTATTCCCATACTTGTAACACTGATGAAATGATAAAAGTCCCCTAAAAAAGGGGGCCTTCCCTTTTTCCAAGAGCCAGGAAAGGTTTTCTCCTTCTTGTGCTTCACAGGTGGCCACATCCAAGCCTCTTGCTCCCACCCCTTAGTTGTGGAGTTACAGTCATGCTCCGAGAGGTTTGTCGCAAACATGTGCTTAAGAGGCGATGAGTGAATCCACAATGCTGGCTGTATCACATTCAGTGTGATAATTGCTGTTTATCATCCTGCCTTTAAATCAATTGTCAGGTGCATTTACATTTGACCTTCAGAGAAATCAATGAGCAGCAGCTATTGTTTGCTCACACAATCTGAAAGCCCTTCATTTCTAAGGAAATAATCAAATTATCTTTTAGGATAATTACTATTTGCTGATTTTTTGGTGATTTCCCTCCCTAAGGCAGACAAGACTAAATTAGTCATGCTTTAAATTACATTGTACATCAGGTGTGTTAAAGGGATTTGTACAGTGCACTGAGGTTGACAGGATCAAGGAGTCTTGTTAGGCAGAGAGCCATAAATCACTGGATAAACCCACATTATCCATGCACTTGCAGGAAAGATACAGGCTTTTAAAAACTCATAAACACAATATATTTTAAATTAAAGTGATAGATACTTTCCTAATAGAATCCTGACTTTTTTCTGCTAGCAGAAATTATAAGCTCGAGTTCTTAGTTAAACACTCATTTTCAATTCCCACTGAACTAGCTGCAGGGAACCCTTTGAAATTCCCAGCATGGGGAGTTATGTATGTGATCATTTAGAAACATTTTGAATATCAATGGGAGAAGAATCCCGAGGACCCAGTTTTAATGGGACAATAAGGGCCAGCCACAAAGGTTTTCTCTTTTTTTTAAGGCAGCATGCAGAGATGGACTCACTTTACTGCTACCAGCTCTGAAGTAAGCTACTCCCAACCACATTCACACCTCTCTCTCATTTAAATTCAGGGTAACTTATAGCACATTACTGAAAAAATTCGAGACAACCTGCATTTGAATGCTGTCTGGAAGAGCCAGGCCAATACACAAACCATTCGCTGTTTAAAACGCACAAATAACTTTAGGGACAAATAGTTTCTGTAACACTTAGAACGCCTAATTTCAGCTAACAACAACAATAATAATAATAATAATAATAAATACAAAACCACTGAATCGACTTGTTTTTTTCAATTAAATACATAGAGTGCATATTAGATTGTCGGATTGGGTTATCTTTGTTTATGTGAGAATACACATTCAGTCCTAAAAGTTCTAAAAAACAAAATTAATTAATAAAAAAAAAAAGTCCAAATCTAAACTAAATTTTTAAAAAAAGCACCTAATCTCTGTGTTCAAGTTCTTTGCGCAACGCTTCGCCCACCAAGCAGAAAAAACCCTCTCCAAGATGATGGTCTCTCCAAGATTACCCTATCAGGTGCTAACCGCTGACATGTTTCCACCCACCAACAACAAAAAAGCCTCTCTGTGCCCAAATCTCAAGCCGCAGACGCACAAACACCACTGACAGGCACTGCTGCGCCATCCTCAGCTCCCGAACCTCTCCAGGGATCTGCTCCTGTTGCTACCGCTGCGATTGCTCAGCACTTCTTTTTTTAAAAATATAAATTGAGCTCGGGAAAGTTTGTCCTCCCACATTAAACAACTTCGTTTTGGTGGACTGCTCTTTTATTTATCGCCACTTTCTTTTTTTTACTCTTACACTTGGTAGCGTAAAATGATCCATGCAAGGTGTAGAAATCCAGCACAGGTACGGACGGAGATGAGAAGCATGTGATCTCTGGAGCAACAACCTTCGGTTTGTGGGGTAACTTAGCTGTTGGTGCGCAAAACTGAAGGATACTTTTTAGAGTGGTTTTGGGGAGGTCGAATACTGACTTCCATTCTTGACACAGACTTGCGGAGACGGTTTTTTTTTTTTTCGGGAAGTGAAGGAGACTGAGCAGAGAAGAAATAATCTTCTGGATAATTTCATCCAACAAGGAAGCACCCAATGTTGCACTCCGTAACTCTGCCGCTGGTGTCCCGTCATCTGCCCTTACACTGGGATCCAGTCTCCTACTTACCCCCGGAGCTGTGTGCGTAAAATACGCACAGGGGAGCGAAACGGAGCGAGAGAGGGGGGCGATTTCGCCAACCTTTCCTGGGGCTAAATCAGTGGAAGCAGGTGTATTTCAGCTGTATTTCTGCAAGTCAAGATGTCTCTCCTGCCTTCGAGGTTCATATACCTGTAAGTCTTCCACCTCTCCGTTTGCTTTTGCACACAAACTCATGCATTCTTACCAATAGAAGTCGCCAAACGCTTCATATTTTTGGATTGCTGTCATCCAGGTAGGCAGCGTTTATTTTTCACGTAATTGCCTGTGTGATTAACTCCCGTCTTCCCTTCTCTCTCCTCTCCACTTAGGTGTTTACATTTTCTGGTGTTCTATTTCCAACTGCAGGTATGTTTTATTACTTTTTGTGTGTATGTGTTTGTATGTCCCTGTGCAGCTTTTTGATGTAACTGTTGATTATATCACGGTTATAGTTTAATTTCACGACGGTCTTTGCCACGCAGGACAGGAAATTCATGTGCTTTAATTCTGTTCATTTCAATACTAATTGGTTAGAATGATGAGGAAAAAAGTGACAAATTTTGGGTCTACTGCGTGCCACAGTAAAAAACAACAACAACAACACCAAAAAAAATAAACAAAAACTTAGTCGCACTGTAAACCACAAAAACCCCGTGAAATATCATTTATGTGATTTAAATACTTGTCACGAGTATTACAGTAATGCATAATTAATGTATATTCAAAATGTTCATTATTCATTCAAATCAGTACAATTATCCGGGCTACACCTTAATTAAAACCCGATGTTTGCAATTTGACATTCAAGTAGCAGTTTCGATATTTTACAGCAGAATTGTGTAAAAAAATATTGCGATCCCTGGGGTTAACAGTTGTTCTTTGAACAGATGGCTCTTTTGGCGCTCAGCTTTTATTAGTTGCGCGTCTCACTTTGAACAGTAATGATTTGCAGGCACCCACTCAGCTAATTGATTGCGCGCCGTGATTCACATAGGATGCAGTCAGCACACTCCTTCTCTCATAAAACTATCTGATGGGTTTGTTGGTATGACGTGTCCGACCATAATATTGCACACACAGTTGTTTCATATTAATTTCTCGGTGTTATTGTGATCTACGACATTTAATAAAAACAGGATACCCTGCCTTAAAAGATACCGGTATCTCATCCGTTTTTTAACAAACAGCTCTTAAAAAGTTGGCAACGTTTTAGTGTTTATGTAATTACATCTTTTAAAAGTTACTACATTTCTTTCTTTCTTTTAATTGAAAAATAAAAACTATACCAAGAATAAGGAATAAAAGGAGTGTTTGTTTGTAAACTATAAACAATACATTTTATTGGTTACAGTTACTGCTGCTAGGATCACATTGTCCCAACCTGAAAACCATCAGCTTTTAGAGTAATAGGTAAATTTCCTAGGGACAAAATGTAAACCAACCTGAAATTAGAAATTGCAATCTTAAAACTGTGTAATCAGATTACTTCAACAGAAATGGCACAAACACAGTTGATGAAAAAAGTTGACCCCTCTTCACTTGACCCAACATTTTTGGTTATTATTTTTTTAATGTGAACTTCATGCTTGTTGTGATTTAAAGTTCGTCAGATGATAGCTACAGGTAAACAGAGGATGTTCATGGCTTCAGTGGTTTCAGCCTAATCATTTATCTTAGAAAAATGCAGGGACATGCTTTTATCCTCCACTCCTTCTCAATGCTCCTCGGTATGGCTTAATGGCTCTTGCATGTCATGCTGTGGTTGTGACTTTACGAGGTAAAACAAAAGAAGCAACCGCACTTGGAAGTTAACTTTGAATACACTGCCAATGTCTGTCGGAATGTTTTTCTGTATGTGAGTGTGTGTGACCCCATCTGTATGTATGTATGTATGAATGTGTGTGTGTGTGGGGGGGAGCAGATAGCAAGGTGTATCTTAGATGACTGCGACAACTTCACTTCCTCAGTGGAACTGAGTGCCAGACTTTTGAAGTTTCAACCATATCCGTTTTCGTGTTGTCTTTGAAGAAAGGAGACAGAGTGATTTAAAAAAAAAAAAAAAAAAAAAAAAAAGCTGTTGTCGCTAGCATTCACCTCAGCCATGTGCTTAGGCTTGCCTTTCCCTTGACATGAAATGCAACTGTCTACCAAACACACCTTTATGTTTGTTTAGAGATGGGGAGATTTGGGATAAATCCCTCAGCAGCCCAGTTAGGCTATGTTTTGTTGTGCGTTCATTTTTTTTTCTTGTTCTTCAGCTTTGAGTTTCATATTAAGAAAGAACATTGACAACAGATGATGTTAATGTTCAGCTTTTAAACACTGTTGTACTTATTCTACGATAAGCAAGTTTGCTGGAACCATTGGACACATGCTTACTTTTACACTGTTATGCATTAGTCACTGGTAATCCAGCCCCTAAGACTCTATTTAACTAACTTCTTCACCTGAAATGGTGACACTTTTCTCCCCCGTCAGTTTCTTTAACTGCTGTATCTGAAATACCCACTCAATTGTTGATATTTATCTTTTTTTTAAGACACATACTGCGTAGAACAACAGACACTGAAACTTTCATGACTCACAAATGTAAAATGACAACTCTTTCTCTAGAATTTCCATTTGTTTGGTCAGTTTTAATGTGCAAATATAAAAGGATATTTCCAGCCAGTAAGCAGACTCCTCTCTTACATCTTTGTAAGATCAACAAAGGCTTCAATCAGTGCCTTAATCAGCTTACAAAGATAAGCAGTTTCATCTCTGATAATCTATATCTCTTGTCAAGGAACGGCAAAGGGTTTTTCTGGAATACTCTTACCCTCCTAAGAGACCCTCTCTAAATCCACCCATCTCCATGGGACCTTCGACAAAGTCTGACACTGACAGTATTTTTCACAAGAACTGATTAGCCAGAAACAAGTCTTTTTGTTTGGATTAGTATGTTAAGTAAAACATAAGCTGTGATGGAGGTTAAGAGTTCGAGATGTGTGGTATCCTAGTACGAAGATAACAACCACTGCAGGTCTGAAAAATCAAGGTTAAACCTGAATTGACCCCAACAAACCCCAAATCTGCTTTGCATTACAAGCCTCTGGTCCAGGTTGGGTTTAGGATTGTGAGTATTGAAGACCAGGGAATGTTTAGTTTTCAGAGTTTTCCAGAGGGTTCTTCTTGTGATTTATTTTGATTTCATATTGTGTTATGTGCAGAAAAATCTAAATATATTCTAGGGCAGTGTGTAACATCATTGTTCTGTATTGTATCATGAAGGTTGTGTACTTCTTTGAAGTAATTGGTACCTTTCTGGGGAAAAGATACTATAGAATATTCTTATAGGGGGATAGTCAATCTGTGACTAGAGACAAAAAAGCCATCACATGCCAAATTTGAGTAAGCGAGTACATTTGATTTGATTATCTTCAGCGTCTTATTTTCCACACTGTCTGATGCCAAAAATAATATCATTCGTGTTTCCTAAATGTCAACAGACACAGAGGATATGTCACCGTTGTAGACCAAATATGCCATAACAAGCAAGCATATCTTTCATATTTCAAAGGCTCTTTGAAACATGACCAAGAAGTGCTACTTAATCTCCACCTCATGACCTTTTTGGCAATTTAAAATGTTTACAGATGAGTTGGTGCTCAAACGTGTCTTTTAGTTTGGTTTATTGAGGTTAAACTGTAAAGCCGGGCTTCTTCAGTAGAACCCATGTTCGTGGACAACATCCGTGGTGCACGACTCATACGACATGTTTCAGCAGAGCGTTGTCGGAAGCCTCTTCAGAATTGCACCCAGTTTTGCGAAATTGTTTACTTTTTCCTCTCTGATTTTAAGGATTTGTTCGGTAGAGGCCATAATTTCCAATCAAGTTTGCTACATGTCAGTCATTTTACTAGAATAACAAGGGCTTGGGGTATGTAATGTGTATATAATTAGCCACCTGAGAACAGCCACATAAAAAGCCATTACTGTGCAATTACGACACCATACAGCTGGGGAAATGGGATTTTGGCGTGAACTTAGATTCCAGGGCTTCTGAAAGTATACGTTTCCTCTTCCACGTGTTGAGTCACAGTCGCTTTTCTGAGCTGCCACTGAATTCTGCAATTTCCTCTGTTTTCATGTCAAGTCTAAATTTATTCCTAAACAGCTGACCAGTGAGTTTTGAGAAGCAGGTTTCAATGCGATTTTTACAAAAATTCCTCCCACAAGAGAACTTTTATGGTTTAAGGTGCCTCTTTCCATCTTGTCCTCCGCCTGCTGCATTTCCTAATTTATGGACTTTACTTTGCCTGCAGGCAGATATTTGTTTGATGATAGTGCAACAGGTCTGGATGCTTCAGGTGTATAATTGCTAGTGGCTTGCTTGCTTGTGGAAATGGAATACAGGTTTCTCAGTATTGCCCAGGGCACAGAATATATACTCTGTCAATATAAACCAACACTCAGTTTTCACTGTATGGTTTGCTCTTGCTCTGTGCAATTTTTACTCAAACCGTGACTTCATTAACATGTCTCGTAACATAGTTAGCAGCTTGTAAATGCATTGCATATAAAATGTGTCAGTTAAAAGCAAGGAGCAAAACACTAAAAAGCCACAGCACAATTTCCAGGTTGTTATATGAGTTTTTAAAACCCTGGGGCAATTTTTTTTTTCTTTTTACACCAGGCCCATAAAATGAGCAGTGCACATTACTATCAATACCTGTGCTACGATGATCTCTCACCATCTGTCTCTCCTCCTCTCTGTTTCTTCATCTACTGTCCCTCTTTCTGTTTCCTCCTGTCTCACATCTGTGCAGGAATCGCAGCAGCGCTCTGCTGATTTCAGGTTTTACATCGAAAACCACACCAGAAACCCAGATGACCTGAGCCGGAAGCAAGTCCGGATCTATCAACTCTACAGCAGAACCACTGGCAAACACGTCCAGATCTTGGGAAAGAAAGTCAACGCCAATGGAGATGATGGGGGCAAGTATGGTATGGGAGAACTCCTGTGCATCTCACTTGACATTTAGCTAGGCTGTTATAATAGGATGAGAAATTACCTGCCAGCCAGAGCTTTTCTATCTCCACCAGCCACTTTGGCTGTTTACTACTCATTGTTTGTCAGTGGTTTTCCGTGCTCTGTGTTTGGCTGGCTCAAGAGAGGATGGTGACTTTTCAAAGCCACCAACTACAGGTTGGGGTGGATGAATACATACTGAAATTGCTGACTTTGCTGTTGATGTTTACTGCAGGATTTGGGTATCTGGGGCAAGTCTGTTTTTATCCTGTTGGAGTCATATGTCAGCAGTGTTATGCTTTTTGGGGGGGGTCTAATACAGACCGAGACTTGTTGGTATCTGATGGTAAAAATATTGTTTTCTTTTGGTTTCTGAGTTGTAAAATATAGTTTTTTGCCCTCTAAGGATTCAGTCTCAACTTGGTTACTGTGAACTTCCATCATGCAAACTGGGGAAATCTCACATTTGCATTACAAGAAATCAAATTTATATACATGGTTTCGGAAAGCCAGGAGAGTTTTGTTCAGCCAAGCAGTGTAAAAGTGCTCACCTGAAAATGTTAAGCATTAAGTCTGAAGATGTCAAAATACTTTTGGCAGATTGACCCAGTAATTATCATTGTTGTTATGTAATTAGTAGTATTTCAGATAAATCTTAGGCTTTTATCATCTTTTTAAAGTGTTCTCTGTCTTTTCTTTCTTTCTTTTTTCTTTTTTTTTCACGTGCACTTTGCTATTTTGGTTTAAAACGAGTATGGCGAATGACTAAATCGATGGTCAGTATAGCACCCTTTTGAAGTAGTAGTCCAAACGCAAAGCAGTGGGGCTTATGTTGTGCTTCCCTGCAGATATTTTGCTCATAACAGCTGACTCACGGCTCTAAAATTGCTGGTCTTGAATGCCTTTGAGTGAGTGTGTTCAGTCACAGATGCGCCGAGGCGAAGTTTCCTCACTGCTTGTTAGAGCTTGAGTGGAAGCAGATCCAATTTTTCCCATGAGGCTTTGCCAATTCCACCCTCCACCCCTCCTCCCATCCCCCCCACCTCCTCCTCCCCATCCAGCTGCAGTACCTGGCACCTGTGAACTCCTTTGCAGCAATAATGCTCAGTGAGATAACTCTCCTTACTCTAATTCATGCATAGTGTCTGCAGCTTCACATACAGGGACCAAAATACGCTGCTGAAGAAATATAATATATTGCTAATATACTCCTAAGTAGGTATCTCTCCAGTTAACATCACTGGTATTATAAATCTTCTTAGGTATTAATGTAGCGTATTCATTACTTTTAGGAGACCAGACCAGTCATTTTCCAGAACAGTCCATTGTAAGTGATGTCTGCCAAGAGTGATGGCGGGTCATTGCAAAGGCTTTTAAATTGATAAAAGCTGCAATCTTTGATTAATGCTGACTTTTTCAGCTTTTTGAACAGGTGGCCTTTTGCTGAGGTCAAAATATGGCAGCAACCTGTATTATTCATATGGAAGCAAGGCAGAAAAAGTGCAGCATACCTCAGAAGCGAAGGGGTTCATGGCTCACAGTTCTGCCTGTGTGTCTCTTTAACTTTAGAAAGTAGACGTTTGGCAAGTTTGTCTGTAACTTTTGTCATATTTTTTCATTTTCTTTTGAACTTCTGACTTCTGCTCTGTTAAATAAAATACACCCTTTTCATGTTTTAGACCTTTTTTTGTTTATCCATAAAAAACTGGGAAGCATTGAGGAGTCCTACACTCACAAGGCTGCTGTGAGATTATTGAAGCACCCGGTTCATACATTCAGCAATTTTTAAGGTTGTGGATTATGGAGATTAGGGGTATTCAAGTGCTTACAGTGTAAATAAAAGCACCACATTCCCTCCTTTGTCAACTCAGTGCCACTTGTTAGAGGTATTGACAACAGTGAGATTCCTCCAAGTGTTTGCATTTCACTGTAACTATGACTCAAGGATCTAATTACGTTTATTGATGCCTTAAGCTGCCAAACTCTTCTTTTATAAAGATCAAACCATTAGTGTTTTCCCAGAAAAACTCAAGATAGGGGTTGGAACTGGGTCACAGACAAAGAGCAACTTACAGTAAGGAGGGAAATATTGTTTTATCTGATGTTCTCAGTCTCCAGCATAACTGAGGTTGAATTTTTGGGTCTTTTTGTAAAAGTAGCTCACAATGAAAAGGCCAAGGTGTGGTTAAAGATTTCCTAAATTTGCATTCATGGCAGTAGTTTCTTTCAGAATATTATTTTATTTGTGTGAAAACCAATGTTGTTGGGCTGTCTTTTCTTTTTTAAGGATGTCCCTGCATATCTATTCGACGATAAAACCAAGTCCGATGTGCTATTCTTTAGATCCCAAGTAAGACGTACAAACAAATCTTTTGCAAATGAAGAATGAATAACTATTTCTTCCCTCACCTTTAAGACAGATTACCTACCACTTTTCTCTCAAGGTTGGATTTAGGGGGGTGGAGAGTTATTTCTGCCCCCAGGCCTATCCCGTCCCCTTCGACTATTCTTTCTCTCCTCCCTTGAGTGCTACTGAATGGCTCTGTGTGTTAAACAAATGGATCATCTTAACTTTTTGATTGAGTGAGCACAGACTAAAGGGAACTTGAAACCTAATCTGGAGGGGCACATAACCGCTCCACAAATGTTTGGCAGATCTTATTACTGGTCAGAGGGTGAGCAGAGACAAAGGTGACCTCGCAGGGGTTAACACTGGGGTGGTGGAGTGGGCACGGAAAACTAAAAAGGCTACCGAGATAGGTTTTTAAAGTGGACTACTGAAGTGACAGTGGCATTGTTTTTCTGATGTGTATCATACAAGGAATTTTTAAATAATGTTCTACTTGAATTGAAATATTTTAACTGCATTTAGTCAAGAAAATCATCATTTAGCTAATGATCACAATATTGTGTCCTTTTGTTTGTGTTTCTTTAACTAAAAAATAACAAAAGTAGTTAACTATGATTAAAACTTGTATTCTTACAGAACCAACTAAATGTGTGTGACTCCTTAAGGTATGTGTGCTACAAGACATATACATGGCATTAATTGGATGTGTTTTTCTTTTCTTTTCATTTGCAGCTCTCCTTATTGTTGAGACAGAAACCTTTGGGAGCCACGTCCGAATAAAAGGAAAAGAGAGCGAACATTACATTTGCATGAATGAGAAGGGCAAAATAGTTGGAATGGTGAGTACATTTTGATTTTCACTTTGGTAATATTCAATGAATACTGATATTTTAAAGCGTGCACTTAATCCATGCTGAATCAAACGCAGCCTGGGATCTGCTTTCTCCTGCTGTTTTTCTACACCCTAACAAAACCTCTTTGATAACTCACAGCCATTCTTCCATTACGTAATCGGCCTACTCCTTTGACACTCGATCAGTCAATTACAGTCTGCAATCACCAAAATGCATTGAGAGACTAATAGTCACTTAGGAGGAATACCATTGCAATTATATCACTTAGTCGCACCAGGTGGCCACAAGTGCAGGATGACTGCATGTGGCTCGGCAGATGACCATTTCAGTGTGAAAAAAGCTAACATTTGAAACTGTAACATTTTTTAGAGCGCATGTGCTGTTTCTCTAATAAATCATGTTCTTAGCATTGGTGCGACTGGATTATTTCACTCAAGTTTTCCCTCGCTGCAGTCGTCTGCTAGAACTAAATTATGTTCCCATCAAGATTTCTAAACTGTCTTTAACCCAAATGCCAGAATTTGCCATGTTAGTGTTCATTTTCCTGGCCTCTGATTTGTCTGAAACCCAGTGATGTATTGATTTTGTGTCTGTCAATATTTTACTATTTTTAACTCTAAACCTATCAAGAAAGTGTTAATGAGTTGAGCCAAGAGCCATTTCCTGTAGACTTCTATGAGAATTCTATGAGAATCAGAGAGGTGCAACCAGAGGAGTGCCCCCTCCTGGCCTACAGAGATTATGCAGGTTGAAGGCACTTCGGCTGACTTTAATTTTAAGACCATCTTTTATGAACGTTATATGGTGTGAGAGCTTCCTGTGTGTCATCCTATACATAGCCATATGTAGTGTACTTGTATACCTATGCTATAGAGCTGGGAGATAGCTAGCTTAACTTTGCATAAAAGCTAGATGCAACGGGATATAGCTAGCATAACTGAATTACAAGCTAAGAAATCCATCCAACTGCAAGACGTCACTGCTCTAAAAAGTTGTCCGTCCCATAATAGTCTGTAAAAAGCCAGATATTTAATTTTATCTGCCACTGCACCACTTTGTTTTGTTTTGTACGGATTAACTAAATGTGAGCTTTAGAGAAACTGTTAGATTTTTTTTTCTTATTATCTTTGGAATTTATATAGAACCTTTCTAAGCAGCAAGGAAGCTCAAATAAAAAGATTTTCTACAATTATTTAAAGAGTTCAATTTTCTCAACTAGCGAGAGTTCATTAGTGGTAAAAATGGGAATGAGTCAAGTAACAGTTAATATGTTTACGCTTATCCTAACATTAACTCTCACATCACAGGGAGAACTTTTTTTACCTCACAAAAAGTTGATTCTGTTAAACGTAACCTTTTCAGTGGGTGAAACTCATCCAAACTCATTCAAGTGACTTCTTCACTCTCAGTTGACTGCAGGTTTCCCCGACCCTATAAACAGTACATTTGCATAATGACTGAAACTAGCACCACTGATTAACAATTGTATTTTCAGCTGTGACTGAAACCTTTTTTGATCTGTGAGTACGTTATAACCATGTGACGGGAAAACTTAGATTGCAACACAAAATCACTCCAAACTGAAAAAGAGGAGAAAATGAGGTAGACTATTAAAAGGCCACACTACTATATTAATAATTAGTGTCACATGATAACTTCCTCTGCATTCTTGTTCTTTTTTCTTTCAGCCTGATGGAAGGAAGCAGGAGTGTGTCTTTATCGAGGAATTCCTGGAGAACAACTACACGGCTCTCGTCTCTGCCAAGTACAAAGGATGGTACCTCGGATTCAATCGGAAAGGGCGGCCTAAGAAAGGCTCGCGGACCACGCAACGACAACAGGAAGTCCACTTTATGAAACGCCAGCCGAAGGGCAAGGTGAACCCAGTGCAGGAGTTTCGCTTCACCACAGTAACTAAGCGGACACGAAGGGCTCGGCGGTTAAAATCCAACGCAAAGAGGAACTGACAGGACTAATGGGACAGCTCTAGTTTTCCTCGTGGAGGAAAAAAACTGTACCTGAAAATCTCAAGCTTCTTAAAAGAAGACTTCTCTTCTGTAAAAGAAAGACTGACTAAAAGAACAAAAAATAAAGATTTTTTATTTTTGTATTTCAGGATGACTGAATATTTCCTAACTGTCGGATTCTTCTGGGTTGATGCCATTGAGCTAATGTTTCTGTCATGTTATTTATACTGGATAAACTAAAGGACCTCTGAGCGAATTCCTGTGATCGTGGCCCTCAGCTACATATGAACTGCAAGCTGAAGGCATGCTTTCTTTTTGACAAAAGCAGGAGCTGATGCAATGTTATAAAAATCAGCCAACTAGAGATTTATTGGAATACCTGTCGGTTTTTGTTTGTGTTGCCCCTGACAATGCGGATCCCATACTTTCCACTGGAATTAGAAACCATGGAGATGAAACGGAGAGAGGTGGCAGTTGCAGGTGACACTGTGCTGCCAGAATAACTGTGTAGCTTCGAGTGCAATATTTTACAGGTCTCTCTCTTTCTCGTCTTCTTTCTTTCCATGTGTGGCTCAGCTCCTAGAATGCGCGGAAGCCTCCAAGTACTGTGTGAGATTTCCATACAGCCTGAGATTCAGCTGAAACCCAACATGCTTTGACTAGTCAAGCGCCAAACGTGGCTTTTGTTCTGTTTAAAGACTGAAAAACCAACACAAAAATACAACAGCTGATGTGATACATAAATTCACACTGTCTTCCAACTTCATTGCATTTGAGTAGGGATCTTAATCCCTTTCATCTCCCCTCAGATTGCATCTTTTACAGCTCTTCTTTGCATGGGTTAGAGCTGTTCCACAACAAAAAGCTGCCTTAATTCTTTGAGTCGGAGCTACTGTCTGGGGGCTGATGATGACTTCCTCTACCTCCTTGATCTTTTGTTTATCTTCACCTACACGGTCTGCATTCGGTTGATTTCAGGAACCTTTCTGTTGACTCATTTTCTTTCTCTCTCTGTCTCTCCTTAATTCTCTCGCTGTTACAAAATCATCTTTTGACTGTGAGCTCATCTTCGCTCCTTTCACTCTCACTGGAAGACAGTCTCAAAGATGCTTTTGGGAAGGCTTAGCTTTATGCAGATTAGTCATCCATGGATAGGAATACTGTACATAATACACTCCACATCACCTCATAAACTCATATTTAACAATTAAACAATTTCCTCAAAAATCCAGATGACCAATACGTCAAGGATCCAGGGAATACTTTCAGCAGCATGGTAGTTTTATTTTGTTTTCAAATCTGAATCCTAAAGGGAAAAGTCTGCTTTTATAATTATTTTTTCTCACTGACAACAAACTCCAGCCTCTTATCACCCGTAGTATGTATTTACCTGCTGTCAGGCAGGTCTTTTGTATGAGTTGCTACTAACAACATGACACGTTTATGATTTTTTTTTTTTTTAAAAACAAATGTAAGCAAAAAATAATTTTATGACTATTATTAAGATATTTATTGCCTCTCTTTGTAAATAAAATGTGAGTTTTATTTGGCCTCTGTTAATAAAATGAGGAGTATATTTTAAAACAGACTTATTTTATGTCTTTATTGAACTCTGAAAACAGGTACAAATGTCTTTATAGCCTAATTTGAGACAGATTTTTGAGATGTGCATACTGACTATAACACTCCCTGAAAGTGAAATCACTCCAGGTAGGGTTTGGATGAATAGAGTACATTCCCTTCTCTGCATACTGCCAAGTTATGCATTTTTATATACAAACCCAAAGCGTGAGGACTGCTTTTAAGTGCAGTGATTTGAGAAAGGCCACTGAAATATTTCTGAAGTTTTCTTTATATCATTGTGTGTGGCAACTGGAGTTCAAGCACCTGGTGCTTTAAAAAACAGATTTTCTTTTTAACATTTAGGAAATGGTGGAATAAAGTTTTCCCACCAAGTTGTTAAGGTTATAAATCAAGATTTGATGAATTTTTCAATCATAGCTAAAGTGAGTGGTGAGACAATTATAAATATTTTTGTCACAAGACTAAAGAACTTGATCAGGTATGAGACCCCAAACAATCTTTGAGTACTTGCAGTGCAGCCTACTTTGATTTAAATGCTTCGTCCTCCAAACAGTAAGCATGAAGAGGTAAAAGATGGACAACTTTGCATCTGTTAAAAGCACTGAAAGAATGTGGGGAAAGCATGTCTTATAATGCTGTGTGCAGGAATGATGTTTACAGTAACCGTCAGACTGAAAGATGGCGGCTTTGAGGGGGAAAAAAATACTTTTGTTTAAATTCCTTGCAACGCTATCGGCCCCCCTCCCTTCCACTCCACTCTGGTAGTTGCCTCCAACACATCCAGAAGTTCCCCCATTCCGTCATGGGATTTTGAATGTCTGGCCTGCTGCTTTTAAAGGTGGAAACATAGTGCTTGAAGTGTGACCCTGTTATGTGCCATTAACATAATGGATCAGCACTGAAGATGGTGCTTGTCTTTGGGGGGATGGAAGGAGGTATCTGTAGGATTTTGAAGAATGTTTTATGCCCTTTATCTTGTCTTCATCTTCTTTAACTGTGTATTGTCACTTCTGTAGAGGAATGATGACTTTACTGAAAGGAATAGAAACATGCAGCCAGAGTACATACATTGTACAATGAAAAATTTCACGTGCCATAAATAAAAACATTTAATTCACTGCTTCCTGTTTAAATCGCCAAAGTTCTGTCCTGCCAGTCACTTACTGCAAAGATTTGTTACTCTAGAGGACTGGGAGTTAAAATCAGCCTGGTAGATGTTTGAGGAATTTAATCAATGCAACTTTTGAAACCCTGCAAATTCTATTTATACAAGCAACAAGTTTTTCTTTTTTTTTTTCCATTCTGCATACTTCAAACTTGACCAAGCACAGCCAAAGTGCATCTGGGTATATTGACATTTAAACGAGAGCCGATGGTTTCCAACATGGCAGCCCATTCGCAATAACGAGATGACATTTTTGCATAAGCCTCCCGCTAGGCTTTTCTCTGACTCAACCTTTGATCGTTGGAGGCTAGATGGTCTTGGAACTGGACCAATAACTTCAAAATGAAACATAGAATTCCCTTTTGCAAAGCCCAGCCCCTTTTCAAAGGAGGTGGAATCTTTAAATGCAGTCCTCCTTGCCAAGTAGTTTATATTCTATTATTAGAAAATCTCAGCACACTGAAAATGTGCACAATGGATACAGTATGACCAGAAAGCAGAGTCAACGTAGAAAAAAAACTTTGTGGTTCTGAATAAATTATACAAATTTTAGTGGAACAACCAAAAGTGGTCCGTTGGCCTTGAGATCAGCAACCACACACTTAACAATTAGCCCTGTCAACAGAAATTTTCTTCTATTTGAGACATGAAACAAGTTTTTTCTCGATGAATATTACTGAAATTGTCCCTCAAGGTCAGTGAAAAACAAAACTCTGAAGCCAAATAAAACAGTATTCAACCTATAATATACCTTGTGTCATTAAATGTAGTTTGACATCACGTCATTTACTGTCAAAACAGGACTGTTGCTACCGCCCGTCTAACTCACGCTAAGCGCTAACCACACTTGACTGGACTGCCTTTGTGACTGTGAAATCCACAGGGGAAACCCTCTCTGTGATTCTCAAAGTATTTTTGAATACATGGCTGAGTTGTGTTTTTACAGGATTACAAATGTGCTTACTGTACATACAGTTTCTGGAAAGCCAGACCTCTTCTCTGTTCTCCTCATAACAACATGTGGCCAGCATGTTTTGAATAAGAAGGGTCAAAAATAAAGGTCAGTATGTATACTGTGTCAGCCTTATTATATTTTATTTCAAGTTCACATGAGGTGATTTTTAAAGTTAGCACAGTGGTTAAAGTCCCTATCCACATTTGTGGGAAATACACTAACCAACTTAAGTGAAAATTCTGTGTTTTTTAAATATTGTGTCAAAACTAAAGTGTGAAATATCAAAGCTTACCTGGCAGTTTTAATCCTACTGCATGTAATTGAGGGTTACGGCATTATGTCACCAGTCACAGCATTTTAAAACTGCTAGCAGCACACTTGCATCTGGAACAGAATGTATGTCATTCCATCAAATGCATATGTACCTATACTTTGATTTTCTTTCTGATGTTTTCATAACTACAGTAGCAACTGATGGAATTCCTGCTACAGGCGGCTCTGTCAGGCGATCTGTCCAGGGCGCACCCTGCCTCTTGCCCTGTGGTAGCTGGAATAAGCTCCAGCTCCCCCCGTGACCCTTACAAGGATAGGCAGAAGAGGATGGATGGATGTATAGAATACTCTCAGCTTTTGATCCACCATGCAATGCCATTTGGAAAGCATGTGATTGGGAACAGCTTTGTTTTTTTGTTTTTATTCTTCAAACCTTAACAGACCTGACTAGACAATGACAGTCACAGTGGCTGAACACCTAAAGGGGGAGAAACAGCAACACTGACAAAGCTTCACATTGCATACATAATAATAGAGTAATAGAAAGTTTAAATTTATTATATCGCTGCACTACATTTTTCTATCTTTTGGGCAATGCTGCAGAAAAATGAACTTAAAGTGACGAACTGTGAAAACACATTTGAACATACATAATATGTTTTCTCCTCTCACATGGCCACAGACAGACTATACTAGTCAGTCCTTGTCCCTACATCAGCAGATGCCAGGTGACACAGCTCATTAACTTCTCCTTTCCCCTATTATTTTGGCTCCTCATTGTCTTGAGATATGAGATGAGCCTTTGTTGAGAGTTTTGCCCCCTTTTCTCTCAACCAGGCAGGGCCCGTAATTAGTGCTTTGCGCTGGGCGTACTTTCTCACAGGGCTACGACACAATTAATCAGCACTTTCCCACCAATGGGCAGAAAATGCTTGGTTCTATCAAGGCCAAATTTTTAAGTTGTGACGCCTGTTTCCGGCAATGGAAATGTCAGGATGCAACAATGATTTTAAAAATATATGATGCAATTGGCGAAGGGGTCACCCAATACGCCAGGTCAAATAAAATGGATGCATTGTACCTTTAGGTATAATCAAATAAGTTTTTTAATTTAAATTTGATGTTTTTTATGTCTGCATATGTGCCAACTTTTGGAATTAGTTTTGTAAAACAAAGCAGTGAGCACCCACCATTGATGGGTTTTTAAAATTCACCAGTGGTGATTGCCTGACATCTCAGAAGTCTACTTATATCGTCGATCTATTGTGCCACTGTTACTCCTGTATGAAACAATGTTGTCTTGTCTTATCTACTCTCACACGATCTTTTTCCTATATTTTCCTTATGATCTTTGGTTATTTTTTAACCACTGAACTGTCTTAGGCATTTATGTGAATGGTTTGTTTGCAAAATAGCAGTCAACACCAACAACCTAGTGCAGTGATTTGGGTGGGTGCATCTGAATCAGTGCTATACAGACAAAGGGAGAGATGGGTGAGAAGAATGTGGTTCCGGTTTGTTACACAGTACATGAAAACAAGCCCTCCAACCAAAATGATTATATTATTAGGTTGTCTGTCCTAGATATGATCCACAGCCAGTAGCAAGAGGTATACATCAGATAAAATACTGAAAATCATCGTTGAAAAAAACCCCCAAAAAACAAAAAGAACTGTATGATGAGATTATTTTATTGTATAATTTAGTTATATAGGCATTAGCACAAACACTTAGAATTGAGTTAGACACCCATCTTTTTTTGACTGCTTTGGGTTTAGGCACTAAAAACTAACTGGTTAGGATAAATCTTTCTAGAAGCAAGTCTACAAACTTGAAAGTCATATTAGCAACAGTTCTGGGCTGTAACAATATGAAGCACCGATCTAAATAAATAAAGTACAAAATATCACTTTTATTTGATAAGTGACTCCTTCCCAAAACAAGATTTAAAAAGCTTTTTTTTTCCGTCAACATCTTCATGTCTTTGGCTCATGCACCAGAGCCACTGAACAAAACACCATGCACCATTTATGTACAGTAAAACAAGATGGCACAGTTACCTACATTTTTAGTGTAACCATAAATAGATATCCTTGCCACCTCACAGTTTAAACAATGCAGTGTACAAAACACAGTTTCCCAGGCTCAGTGGCTGATGTTAGTTGGCTTTTTTCGTAGAATTCTCGCATATGTTTCTGTTCAGGATACTTCAGTATTATGTCGCTGCCTGATATTGTGGGTAGAGTTAGGAAAAGACAGTGATTTGGCTTCAAAGACATCTTTTCGAGATTTTTACTACAAATCAGAATGCTTAGTTGTCTAGTGTTACTAGGGTCTCCACTCGAAATTTTACACACACTTATTTACATGAAGGTGTTCTCAGACACGATCTGGGTTGCTTTCTCTTATATCAGTGATTAAAAAGGATGATAGTGCACCTTTTGGACTACCTGTAGATACACGAGGGTGCCTACTGGCCATATCTGTGTGTGTGATTACAACTGATAAGGGACATTCATTGTGATGATAACAGTCAAAGCGGGTAGTTTCTCTGAGGCTTTCAGCAGAAAGTCTCATCTTTTTCAATTGTTGTAGTAATCTCCCTCCACGAGTTCTGTTTAATCTGGGAATCCTTATGCTCCCGCATTGAGTGATTGAAGAGATGCCTGCAGAGGGTGGCCTGCTCGCAGACTTGTCACTCTAGCTTGTTTATTTTTTTATATACAACAGCCCTACAGTGCACGCCATGGTCGAAAAACTGGGCCATGCATGAAGCACCTGAACACCTGAAGTAGCACTAAAGCACACAGCAAGCATAAGCTAAGCTTTAAAGGAACAGTTAATTTATTTTTAAGTTTATTTATTAGAAAACAAATGTGATACTCAGAAATACACATTGATTAATGTGTAATTACATCTTCCAAAAAACTGATGTGGGTAGAATTAATTGAATAAAAATACAGCAGGTTATTGGTTTGCGGAAGTAGCCATGTTGCCCCAGCAACTTGAATACAGTGGCCAATATGAAGTTATTGTCACATTGTTATTCCCCCAGTCACGTTTTTGTATGCGACTAAAGACACCATATGTAGGACACCAAAGGTAAAAGATAAGAGAACTTGTAGGTGTTCGTGTGTTACTGCAAATTTTAATTAGTAGCTGCACCTTCAGACTCACGAAGGATTAAGGATTAAGGATCATAGGATCGATCTGAGAAGAAGTCCCTTCATCAAAGAAGCAAAAATGTGTATGCATATTTATTTCTGATATTGTTGCAATTACGTATTCTCAGCAGATTAGACATGCAATACAGCAACAAGCTGTCTAAACAACAGCTGATTATAGGTGAAAAGCTAACGTTATGACACAGTTTCCCTCTGATAAACGGTTTGATCAAATTCTAACATAACATCATATCAATTTATTCACTGAGTGTCAAAGAACAATAATGTTTGATCCGCTTCAAAGACAGTTTCACTAATGCCGGTTAACAGCAGCTAACAGCGGAAACTACAGCAGTTCTTACCGCAAGAAAAGTTCCGGACATCCTCAACATTTCACCTCAGCATTGCTGTCATGAGATAGAAGTGAGCTTTACAGACTCACTGACTCATATTAGGCTTCACTGACAAGGTTTTACAGCTTCCTCTAGAGAAAATACACATGGACACCTGAGATAGGTAAACATCGGACTGACAGCCTACAAAGAACTCAGTTGACTGCAATCTTTAATCTACTGACATCTAGTGGTGAGATTTCACAAACTGTAACTTTATCATTGGAAAGATTCTAAAATCCAAACTTCTGTTTATCCAGCAGTCCACCCCAACCTCTACCGATGCATTTATGGAAATTCTGATAAGGACAGTTTATTTTAGAGAATTAGTATTGAGAAACTAGTAGCACAAGCTTTCTTCATGTACATCTTATAGCGAGATGACAAGCAGAGACAACTCCAATTCCTAGCCAGATTAAAAGGAATATCAAGAATAATTGGTGGCCAGTATCTATTCTTAGATTAATGATAATGGTAATGGAGAAAAAAAGGAAAAGGAAAAGAAAAGACTTGCGCTTTGACCTTTCACCTGAGGTCGAAACACAAGTCCTCTGCTGCTAATCTAACATATGTTTTCATGAGCCAAGACAAGCAACCCTGCCATGGTGGCCGCTCTCCAAAACTAATGATGTCAAGTGATTCCCTCTAAAAAAAATCCCTTTTAAAACAGAATGAAAGAGGCAGAGAGGGGAGGAAGTGCAGGGGCTCTGGGGGTCCAGCAAGGGGATAGAGTTGAAGCTGAGTGACAGGTTAGAGCAAAGAAAAAGACTGAAAAGACCCCTTCTCATTATCAAAAAACTCAACTTGTTTTGGCTAAAAGACCCTAGCAGCTACTTTCTCTGCCAGATCTTGCCCCTCGCCACTATCATATCACTGTACACAGAGAAAAGGGCTCACTTTTTATTTACGCCATCTTTATTGTCAGAATATTGCTTTTAATTGCTGTCCTGGATTCCCTGCTGCGGTATAGGACGAGTCTGAGACGATTACTCAAAGTAATGGAGCATAATGATGTCTCGGAGTGGCCCCTAAAGCTCAGGTCAGGGGTTAGACAATGTGAACATTCAGCTACTTAGCTTCCTTTGCAACTTTGTGACAAAATCTGTTTGCCCAACACCAATTAAGATGCCTCTCCGTGTGCTCTGGTCAATGGGTTTGACGGAGGGGGTCGTCCAACGATTTGACATGTCCCTGAGCACGAACAAGCTGGCCAGTGTCCTCGCCTCAATAATTGGTGTCCCTTGCAACATGCCGCTTCCCAGGGCTGTCCTTTGTGTCCCCATGGCAGTCCTAAATGAAGGGAGTCAGGGCTTTAATGGGATTCCTGTTAGTTTTAAACAAACACAGGGCGACCCCCTACTGTTCAGCATGTTGCATAGAACAGCTGGGAGTCTACAGTGCTCTCACTTGGGAGCCTGCAACCCCCACGGGGGACCAAGAGGCCACTGCCCACTTGCCATTGTATCTCGAATGACGTCCTCTCAGGAGCTTGACAGTAATTCTGTGTTCACACTGCTAGCAGCTATGTTGGTGTTCTACTTTTCAGTGGCCTGAGTGCAAGGTGTGGTGCCAGCAGAGCCACACAGAGAGGCAGAGCATCATGCAAAGCAGGTCCATAATTGGCTGCTTGAAGGGAATGTCTACCAAAGGTTTACTGTCAGACAAGAAAGAAAAGTGCTTGTAGTCAGTATGAGCATGGGCTCCAAATGCAATTGTGGGATTAATTTTTTATTTGTTTAGTAACATATGCACAAAATTTTAAATAGCACACTTCACAGTAAGAGAAGAAGAAGAGTAGAAGTAACAGCTAAAGAAGTGCGAAGCAAACAGGAAATGAACAGGGTTCACCTTCAGAGTAAAAGTTGTTCCTTGCTGCTGAAACATGCATGTGTCAAAAGTCACAGCTTTACCTTTGAAGGTAATCACTCTATGTTTCTGTTTTTTTTTTTCATTTTTGAGTTTCACTGCCACTTTGTAGGTAGTTGGTGAATGTTTCCAGACAAGTCGGCATCTTCCGTGTAAACACTGGGTAACTGCATCGGTCTGCTACCAAACAAAAGAAATCATAAGGAAGTTTTGATGCAATACTGTATATCAAATTCACCCAGCAACTTTCAAGGACCTTCAAAGTTGGGTCCTTGAAAGTTGGGTCCCAATATAAAATGAAGCCCAATATACTGATGGCTACCTGGGATCACTGAATTGTCTCGGGCCTGCGTGACTAGAGTTTTAGCAATCAATTTCACAGCAACTGTCAGCAACTGCCTGCAACCACAAGCAACCGCTCAGGGAATATTTATTTTTGCATATTGACTTGAAGTTGCCAGGAAGTCGCCAACTGCTGTCTAGGCATCTCAGTCAAGTTCATGCTCCAACAGCTGGATGATGCCTTGACATCTTGTTGGAGGCCAAAGTAACCTGCTACTCGTCAATTACACATCTTGTAGATTTTTGTATTTACTATTCATTTATTTATGATACAAACTGGTGCAATGCTGTCCTGTGTATGTGTGAGTGCCATGTGTATTAATGAGTGTTGTTTTTTCTTTTTTCATCATTCAATGATGTGTACAATCATGCCATTATGAGAAACCAGATGTAACAACATAATACTTATAATTATAAATGGAAAGAAAGTCCCTTCATTGCTTAAAGCCTATTGTACTTCTAAGCTTCATCATTGTGTCTTGCTCCTAAAAATCAGGCTCATTCACAAAGTAAGCCCATATGTCAAAAACAAAAACCAACTCATATCACATGTGTCTTATTCAGTTGTTATTTTAAGATAAAACTTTGCACAATGCAGTTTAATTATTCTTCACAGTATCTTGCATTTCAAAATTTGAGCTCCTTGTTTTGCTGGGAAAGGAACATCATGACTCCCAGTCTGAATTTCATTGAGAAAGCGAGGAGGATTTGTCAATGGGGCTCTTGAGTGCTGTGTTGATGTTGTGTGGCTAATGTGTTTGCACTGGCTGTGATAGAGGGGATTAACTCCTTTGTGGTGGTCTGCTGGGACTGCAGACTACTGGACTTTGAAAGCATACTTGCCAACTTACTCACAGGCAAATCAAAGCTTGAGAAAAATCGTTCCCTCAGCACCTAGTTGACTGGTTGACCTCTGTATCAGAAAAGGTACAAGTGTAAACACACACACACACACACACACACACACACACACACACACACACACACACACACTTCACAGCCTGTACCATACAGGCCACAGTCAATGTTTGTAGAATGACTAGGGGTCAAGGTAACAAATACCAATCCCTGCTAACTGGTCAGCCAACAATTAACCTACTTCCTCCAACTTATGTCTTGGGTATGCTTTAGAGCTCTGTTAGAGCAGCATATTTGCACATTTCCTCTATCATTTTAGTACTACAACACAATCAAAATGATGTTTTAACTGCTGCTTTTTCACAGCATTTCCAAATCATCATCATATGAACCCTAGCACAAACAGTATGAACAGAAACAAGAAAACTGGATTCAAAAAGATTATAGATGCTTATTCATTATTTGACCCCAGTTAAAAAAAGAATGATTCATTAATTCTCTATGTAAAATTACAGCTTATCCTACCCAGTGTGAGCTGGGGTAGACTTCTTCACTCTTCAGCTATATAAAAATCAGTGTATAAAAATCAATCTCACCCGCCTACTTCAAAAACAGTCCAGAACCTCCAACTTAACTCTATGGAAGCCCTGTGACAAAAACCTCCACACTCACACACAAACACTCACATGTGACCTCTGTGACACCCTTGCCAGTGTGTTTACAGTAAACCAAACCAGTTCTAAGTGTACCCCACAAAGGACCCTGCCGTCTTTGTTTTCCAGCATGCTCTTAGGAGACTATGAGGATGAAACACAGATATGAGGAGCTAGAGTTACCGCTTAATAAAACATATCAACACCACCAATCACAGCAATGCAGAATGCCAATAGCACTTTACCATGGTTGGATGAACTCTGGGAGCTTGAATAAAGAAACTCATTCATCTACAATAACTAGTCCTCTGTGAAAGTGTGTTTAGGATAATATACATTTTATGTGTCACTGTTTACATATTGAAGTTAAGAATATTTAATAAAGGCAACAGCTGAAAACATAAAAGCAAGAAGTAAAGAAAGGCCTCACATCCAGTGATGTAATTTGGTGTAAGTTTGGTCTCCAGCAGCAGGGATGTATTGTAACGTTTCTTTGGTGTATCTTACTGTATTTCTCATTTTCATTATAAGGCTCTGATTATTTTATATAGGAATCAAATTACTAAAAACAAGTAAAACATTTAGCAAATAAAAACCCAAACATTCTCCCCTTTAGAAGTATTTGGAGAGTAACAAAAGTAAATACGTATCCATGAGGAAGAGAGAATGCCAAGCACAGTAGCCTTTTCTGATCTGATGCCTTCATGTAAAGCCATTTTTTGGGTTGACCAACTGATTTAGGCATATGTGTCCCTTCAACGCAACCTACTTCCCAGGTAGACTGGGTTACTTTATACTAATTGTTTTCGAATCTTTTCTGACATGTCTTCATTTAGAATCCAAAACGAAGGGGAAAAATAGGATCAAGTGGAGCTTGAGTAAAATGATAGCATCAGCAAACTCTTTTTCTTTGAAACATCTTGAAACATTTTTTTTGTCTCCATTTATTTATTCATGCTATTTGTATTTTTATCTGTTTATACATATTAACCAGCATCTGTGTGTGGACAGCAGAGAAAGAATATCATTGTACAGAGAAATTTCTTGGTACACATGACAATAAACATTTAGAATCTTTGAATCTTGAATCTTGTTCATACAATTTATTTTCACTCCATGTTTTACCTCAACCATGCGTAACTCAGGGATTTACCCTGCAATGGCTTTATGCCTCACCAGAGTTTGCGAACCAGTGCTTTATAAAAAAGATTTGAGAAGATGATATTTTCAGAGATATTTTTGAAATGATTGATTCTTTTGTTTTGTTTGCTTTTTGCTGGAAGGAATTAATAAATGATTGTTGCTTCAGGTCTGTTAGCTCACAAGTTTAGCTCAATAACTTTATGATGTTAGATGAAAATCTTTCTTGCCAAAATCTTTTTTTGGAATCCCCTAAAGTGGGAAAAAATAAATAAATCAGGATTCTGCTTTGATAAAGCACAGCCTAATCCATCACTCTCAGTACTCCATGTTTTTTCACACTGTGAGAAAGGTATTTTTATATTCTCCTTTAGGGTACTTTTCCTGTCTTACTTTCTCTTTTTTTAGGATTTAGGAATCCTACAAGAACAACCTAGACTTACCAGCTGGTAAGTCTCTCACACAGAATACACTACTCATCAACTAGTGCTTGTACATATTATTATCAATTTGCATACTGCCAGTCTAGCAGGTAGTTTAGTATTCATTCAAATAGAAAGAATTTTTACATGGACACTGCAAAACTGCTAACTCAAGAATGTCTCAAACATGAGCAAAGTAGAGCAAAGAGTCTATATTGGTAAATAATTCAAAAGACAACATTATTTATTAAAATTGTTTGTGACAACATCAGCACATTTTTATACAGAAAAAAAAGAGGGACATGGACAAGATGACAGCAGATACTGTAACAAAAATAAACATTAGTTAAGAAAGAAATACAAACGTAACACAATAAAAATGAACAATGAAAAATTAGTGAACAAAGCATCTGGATCGTATGGAATAAACGATCAAGAACTAGAGCAAGTTAAGTTTAGAATTCACATTCATCAGTCGAACAAAATGGAATTTTTATAATCCTCTTTCTTACAAAATGTATGTGCACAAAAGAGAACCAACCAAACCAGTAGGAGAGTCAATAAGCATAAAGAGTGAGCCACTTAACATACAAAGGACAGTGATCTGCATGGCTCCCACAGCCAGTAATAAGATGTAAAGCACAATGATATTCCCTTCAGGTCTGATTAGTTTACTGCTATGTCTGATTTTCTCTGTTTTAGTTTGCTTGTCCTGTGGGTTTTCTGTTTTCCATTTGGGCCATTTCATCCCGAGTATTTGATTTGTAAAAATAAGTTTTATGGTACATTTTTGAATATATATAATTCTTGCTCTGAAATGTTAGTTTAATATACATGAATATCTCAAAGACTCTTAAAGATAAAACATTTTCACTTTTTTTTTTACCATGAAAATGAATCAGAATTTGTAATTTGTGACAGATATTTTTTTAAATTTAAATATCAGTTTAGTTATTGGCTAATGAAAATATTTTTAAAAGGTTTAGCACTGCTGCAAAGTCCCATATTAAATAAAAAAAAAACACCCTTTATATTGCAAAAGATAACTAGTGACAATTTCTGAATGTTATATAGTTGAATTTCAGATATAGTAAAATAAAGCATGTATTTAACATGGAATCCTAGTCACAAAAAATGAAGAGAAAATACAATGTTCATTTCTTTCTTTCTTCCTTTCTTTCTTTTTTCTTTCATTTCGAACAAATAAAAATTCAACAAAAGAAACACAGGAAATAGAAAACAAAACAAAACATTTCCAACAAAATGACCTTTGAAGCAAAAACGTAAAATGTACATATTAATATTTTTATGTTGGATTGAGCAAATATGACAAGTTGTACCACAAAAATAGAATTATCAGATTTCACTGTACAAACAGATTAAAATTGTGTCGTTTCCAGATGGAACTCTAAGTTTAACTCGGAAATTAATTTAGTAAAAAATTTGCATATTTTTCCATTTTCTGCTCTAGCAATCTATCATTTTTGAAAACTAGCCAAGACCATTCCCATGGTTGTATGTATAATGTGAGCAATGTTACCATTAGCTTTCTTCTTCTGCTCACAGGTCAGAGATATATATAATCTGTAAAGGTGATAGAAAATCATAAATTTTAATATTTAATATTTGAGACCAATAAGAAAATACCATGTGCTTATTCATTTGTATAGGGACAATAGTGTGAGCAGTGCCACACACACCTAGAAATAGTCCCAATATGTGGGTTACTGTGTTTCACTTTTTATGCTCCTGTAGATTCTAAAATCATGTATTTTTTCCTTAGCATTTTCTGATATGAAAAATAAACACAATGGTAACAATTCTGTAAAATGGTAACACTATTGCATGAATACTCCAATGCCACAATTTTTGCAAGAGTCCCGTCTTCTTCTGGAGATAGTTCTGGTTAGATTATATGGCTGAACTTTTGTTTTAAGTTAATAGATCTTCGAGGGCTTTGGCTTTGTTGTTTTTTTGGGGTTTTTTTGCAAATGTACTGTTTATAAGGTTGGGGAAACCTTATAAACAGTACATTTGCAAAACGTTTCTCCCACTGAAAACACTACATCCAGATGAACACAATCAACTTTTTGGGATACCTTTGTTTTGGCAGGCATCTTTATGAGAAAAAAGCTAAACCATGTCATAGACACAGGGTGAAAAGAGGAGCAGCTATCTGGTCTTTACGTGATGACGTGATGAACCCTGCTTCCAAGTCCAAACTAGTCTGCATTTATTAAGCTGTTGTGTTTTTAACATGTTTTAATGCTTTGTATCGTGTTCTATTTAATGAACAAGCCCCTAAAAAGTGTCGGCCTCTCTCAGTTTTTGTTACCACTATTCATTTTAAAGCTCAGTTTTTAAAACCTAGCCCATGTAGCAGTATATTAATGACTAACCTCGTATTGTGGATGGACTATCTCAGTTGTTCTCCTGACTTAAGTTTAGTCTGTTTACAGCATCCTGCCATGAAATTGCATTTGTCCCTAACCATCAGGAAGCCTCGCATAAACTTTTATCGAATGGAAAAAAGTAAGTGTTCATCTTCCAGCTTCAGCGTGCTAATGTGTTTATATTATGCTAACCATACCTTTGTAGCTAGCCAGCACATCATTATATACCAGCTAGCCCAACTTCAGTAACCTTACAAAAGTCACTGCTGTTTAGTTTTCTGTCTTCATTTATATCAGAAGCGATAGCAGAGCTATACTTTTTTAAAAATTTTCAGAAATCCCTCAGTCAGAACATATTTGAGTGGAAACTAGTGAGCTAACTCCTGCTAACTTCTAACAGCATTAAATTCAATACATTCTGCTTTTGTGGATGCCTGGATGTTAAACTTGATTGTTACACCTAGTAGAGCAGCCACACTGATCGTTTATTAAAGATGAAAAAATGTAGACAGTTTTTAACTCTCAGTGATACCACAGTGTTCGTTTGACTTTGGAAGTGAAGCAGAGTTTGGACCCAGAAACGGCTAATGACGTCAGACATAAAAGAACGGATAATAAAAAATGACATTACAAGCATAACATAACCATTTTAACAGAGTTAAAGTCTTGTACATAATAATATTTTTCGCAAGTAGTAAAAAACACCTTGCTCATTTTGGCAGCCTGTGGGTAACTCTAGATATTGAGATAAAGTAAGGAATGTCAATGTTTATTATTTTAGCAGCTAATTCATCTGAAAAACTGTCTCTACCTATTCTGTAGCCAAAGTCTTTGTGCGGTTTTAATACAATTATGCAATATTAGGCTTCTTTGGGGGAATTTCCCAAACAATGCTGAAATCACATTGTGTGTTGTAATGGGACAAAAGTTATTACAGCTATGTTGCAGCTGTGGGACAAAACCACAGAGGAAAGCATGAAAAGAATGTCTGTCTTCTTTTTGACAGGCAGCAGTTTTGAAATAAACACATCACCATTTTAGGAGCCAGGAGGCCAGATTATCACAAAAATAACTACTGAAATGCAGCACTCTATGAAAACTATGTTGTTTCTCTGGTGACGTATTTAACAAAATCTTCAATTTCAAATGAATTTAAAAATGCTTCCATGTTTGGATAATGCCAGTGCAGTGGAGACAGCAGAGTTTCATGAAAAGAATCACTGTTAAATAAATGTTAGATGTTTTCTGGTTTGCAATAACTGACTTGATATTTTGAGTGTAACTCAGTGTTACGGCACCACCCTGACTTCTTTAAAGCTGTCGTGCAGCTTTTAAACTTTGTCATTTTGCCATACATCTGTTGGGTTGGTTATTTTAATATGCTTTTTGTTATAGGGAGCTCATCGGTTACATGTTGTCCAGACATGATTTCATTAAATGAAAAATCATTCTCACAAACTGGTCGTTGTTCTGAAGAATGTGTGTGCACACAGCACAGTCTAAAACTGGACAGTAAACCTGGAACAGATCACAGAAATCCATCTGTCTATCCATTTTCTTTGCTGCTTATTCAGGTTAGGGATATGGCAGGGTGGAGCCCATTTCAGTCATTGGACATAAGGGAGGGTACACCAGTTGATCAAAGCCTATAATGTGATCTTTCATACTTCTTGTAAAACATAGATTTAGCTATGAAACAATCTGTAAACAAACAAACTGCAAAAGCAAAAACAAGACATTATATTACCGGCTATTTCAAATCAATTTTGGTCACTTGATGTAACTCTACAAAGTCGTGTGCATGGAAGACAAGCTAGTAGGAGGAACACTACATGATGCACTGAAAAAAAGGGACTGGCCATCTCTTGGATTTATGTAAGCATCTTGCATGTATTTAACACAATT
>NW_024582434.1:1856334-1880229 GCF_018398535.1 Haplochromis burtoni
ATACATCTGTGAGATAGTTAGAAATACTTTTTTCTCATGCTTAATTTTTTTTTGTGAAGAAATTCATGAAGTAATTTCTGGTTAAGGTTAAAACTGCTGAAGCTGAATATGGGATGGTTCTTATTTTGGATAGCTTTATGGGGGTCTTTTTTTATTTAGGTCCTGCCTAAATGAAGACATTCTAAATTAGTGGGATGCTATTACCTCATACCTTATGAGTCATCTGCTTTAAGATACACATTTGTGAGTTGTACTATGGAGTTCAGTACTTCTGATTTGAGACTTTCTTTTTCAGACAAACAACAGTACCCAGAGTCTCGTGCAGTGAGGGTGTAACACTTTTAATCAGATAATCAACTTCTGTTCAAGTAGAGTTCAGGCAGCTGCTCTGCACTGTGTTGGCAGATGGTACTGAAGAAGGCAACAGTGAAGGAATTATATCCTTAAATTACTTCCAGCAGCTACAGAAAGACATTATTATAATGAAATGTTTTTATAGTTAGGAGCATCATTAAGAATACTTTCTGAAAATTCAGCAACTTCAACACTGATATTAGTTGTCTAATTCTACTGATACTCATGATGTAGTTCATCTTTTATTGCTCAGTAAAGTGCATGCATTCTAACAGAGTTAGATAAATCTTATATAGCGTAATCATACCTAATATCTAAACCCAAAATACAACTGCACATATTATCAATCATCAAACTTTGTTCACAGAAAATAATCTTTGGCTGATGGTTTGATTATTATTTCTAAGTGCTTCGTTTTTCCTCAGAGTGAAACATTCATAAAAGGCACAAATCTACAGAGTAGTCTCCTTCCAGTGAAGATAAATGTTATTCACGAGTCCTGTGTGAAATTTCTCTAGAGAAGATGTGTTCCCAGGATAAACACTGGGTGATAAAAAAAAGAGCAGCCTGCAAGAATTATGCTCCTCTAAAAGCAGCATAAAGCACTCAGGATTTATCATGGATTGCGTGTGGTTCTCAAAAGTCACATAGAGAACTTGAGGAAAGAAATCTGGGCTGAGCTGATTACAATTGCTCATCTAGTAAGACACTATTTACTGTGCAGAATGTTTATTTAAGACTTTTCATTCAGTGTGTAAAGAAATGTCATTTTAACAAATATAGATGCAGATTTCTACAAAAACCATGTTGTGGGGTAAGACTGTTATTCTCTAATAACAATAACAATCATGATAATATTAATAATAAACAATAGAAAATTCATCTATACTTATAAATGGGACTGTTTATATTGCATTTGCATGATGATGAAGTAAATAGAACATCAAGAATAATGTTTTCTTTTATTTTCCCCCCGTTTAAATTTTTCTTTTTCCCTCTTTCATAATTTTCTTTCTCTTCATTGGCATCAGTTCTTTTTCAAAAAGATTAATTTAAAAAATTTTCAGATCATCACTACTTTCCAAAATAGTGCATATGCCGTTGAAAAGGATTTGTACTTGTAAAAACACTCAGCTTATGAGAAAACAATAATCTTGCAAATATTCTGAATGGGCCTGTCTACTCTGTCGAGTCTAGTCTGAATGAGAGATTCGTAACTGGAGCAAGATCCTCAGTTAAGATTGTCTTGTCAGTTTGTCACTCACTTCACTCTTATTCACAACTTTTTTACTATTCAGTTTTCAGTCTTATTTTTTTATGTCAAATAACTTATTCGCCGGTTTTCTGAGACATACCTTGCATTTTTGTTTTTTTTTTGGACTGGTTATATTCTTATATGGGTGCTTTCAATTTGGAGCACTTTTGGGGCTTTTTTCTCATTGAGGTAACTGGTTGAAGTCGCTTTTGTGTTCACTGTGCTGGATCACTGAGCATGGAGAGGGAGGTAGAAAGTGTATTCTCTCCTCTCCCCAGTCTGTCTTTTTAGCCTGTGTGGCATTCTCCTCGCTACCTCATGTATGGAATCTTTTCAGAGACGAGGCTCCCCTTTCTTTGGGAAAGACATAGAGTTGTTTTGCATATTGGTCTGCTTTTTCCAGACTCAAATTCTTTTCTGTCTCCTTGTGCTTTATGTTGTTTGGAGGGCACTGAATGTTTCAAATTCCTGAAAGATTTACAAAAAAAAGCTTCAATCTTAATTCACCTTCAAAATCATCACAGTGAAGATAAAACTTTTTTGTTTGTTTGTTTTCCCAGAACTACAAGATCCCTTTATTTTTTTTATTTTTATGCTCGTAAAAAAAATAAAATAAATTTTAACAGTTCAGTAAGTTATTGAGTATTCTGAACTAAAAACGTCCACTGATGCAAGATAAAACAAATTCCCAGAAATCAACTGCTATATTTGTACGAATAATTACAACCAAAGTGTTTCATATTTGCATGAAAGTTCTTTAGAAAAAGTTTCTCACATATTTCATGTCGATCCTCAGTTTAAGTTGCTCAGGTGAGGTACAAATGTAAAAAAAAAAAAAAAAAAATCAATTATAATTAATAATAAAAAGAATTAATGCATGCAAATTTGTTACTGTTCTTACTTTTTGTAACTATCCCAAGAGTCATAAGCCAAGGGACAGCTAGGATAGGGTGTTATTCTCAAAGAAAAAAACACCCACGGCTTAAAAATTCAAATTCTTTTAACACTTCTTTTTTTTGTTGAGTGTATGTTTTAAGAAATTAATTACATCTGCATGATACATTTTCTTAGGATAAGACAAGGATCATCATCTGGTATAAGTTTTATGCCAAGCACAGACTGTCTTTTCTATTGGTACTGTAGCTGCAAGGCTTCGGTCTGCTCATCAGGAACATGAGCGGTACCTCAAAGGCACTCTGTCCTAGGCTGAAGATCAAACCACAAATCTTGCAATTGCAGCACAGTTAACTAAGATGGACGTTTCATTTTAGGGTAAAGGTTATGAAATTTGAGTGTCTCTCTGTGTCCACAGCTCCAAATAATTCTTCCAGTGACCTGTATGCTGAGTGGAGACCTTCTAATCTTGTTAGTCATGGATTATAAAAGGCTTCAGATTCTTGATTCCAGCTTTACTTAATTTGGTGACCTTGTCACTGCATGCTGTTATTCAGTGGACACTGTGTCTCCAGGCAGGGCAGTTCCTGATTAGTTGAGAATGTGTGGAAGACAGAGGGGAACGCCCTCTTGTTTTGTCACACAACGTCATCCACCTCCCTTTTTAATTTGGGCTGAACTTGTTCTGATGGAAAGTAGTGCATGTGCCTGTCGTCAGAAGATCCACATGTGCAATATCAATGTCAGTGAGTCAGGCACTGCCCAGGACCTCAAAATTCAGCCATAAACAAATACACTAAGAAAGAATGAAGACTTTTAAAAACAAAACAAGTCCTCAAAAACTTGTCATGTAATTGTCTGTTCAGCATATAATTAAGTAATATTATATTTTGTATGCCTGTAACTGCTTTAAGATGCAGTTTAAGCAGAGGTCAACACAGTTCAGAAAGAAATCTAGAACAAGGTGACCAACATTAAATACTGCTTTAAAATATAAGAGGGTTATGTGCACCCCCAGTTATCTTTTTACATGCAAAATGCCTTTGCATAAATATCAAAATTGTTTTCTTGTTTGTTTGTTTTTGTGAAGTAAATTAAACACTTAAAACATATTCTAGTGCAAGTAAAAATACAACAAGGTTTCTTTAGTTGTCTGCCCAATAATAACAATGTTTAGCTGGAAAAGACCTAGCTATAGAATTCGTTTGACATATACACAGTTTTACAGTTTAAAAAAGTGCAAAACCACAATTACTTGGAAATGTGTAAATTTACTGCAAAGACAAACCAATATATGTATAAATATTAGCTGGGTTTAGTAATGATGAAGAGCAGAAGAGGAAAAAACATGACAGCACTGCATTGCTATGTGCTTTATTAAACATGGGGAAAACATTAGGTTATGTTTATTACTATTCTTTTTTTAGATATCTTTATCAGTATGCTGCAAAATATCAACAGGTCTCACTGTTTGAGATGGTTTGTGCATGACTCAATCTCACCTTTACATCACAGAGATGACTCAGTTTGCTAGTGAGAGCAGAAAGTTCATGTATTACCAAATAAAATGTTGGAATGATTCACTCCTGTGTGGCTGCTTTTATGGTTACGGAAATACATTTTTTATTTTTTTTTATTTTTTTTTCTTTAACCATTACCGACATAGGGAAAGGCAGTGTAAACCTTGAACGGAAACAGCTCACTGGTTAATCAGAAACCTAACAGATTCAGACAGATAGACTTTTGGGTTCGCTTCATCGTCTCATTGAGAATCACTAGCGAACCTAACATACCTTTCACTGGAGATGCAGAGAAAACCAAGCAGGTACAGGAAGAACATGAACAAAAAAAACCCCCAAAACTGACCAGCAGGTTTACAGCCATAACTTTTGTTGATCTTGCTAACAACCGTACCATTTACTTTTTAAAGTAGCCAGACCAATAGTGAGCTAAATCCCAAACCTTGGCAGTGTTGTGCTCTATTCATGATCCTGGGTTGTGGACTTAGAGTTTTGAGTCTTGGACTAAATTCTTGTACATTATTTGGTGTTATGTTTTATTCATAGTTTGTTTTTTTTGGTTATATTTGGTTTTCTCATTCTTTAGGATCTATTACATTCTGTTTTATTTTGTTATATGTTTGTCTTCTGGGTCTTCACCTGTTTCATATAAACCAGTTGTTTCCACTCTCCTCATTACCCCTCAGTGTTTGTAGTATAAAAAGCCATGTTCTTGATTGATTGATTGATTGATTGATTGATTGATTGATTGATTGATTGATGCATTTTACTCTGTTCTGCCCACTTGCTTACCTTTTGTGTTTTCTTGTGTGTTTCTTGGATTTGATTTCTTATAGACTTTTATGGGAATTTTGTGGGCATTCTCTTGTTGGAATTTGTGATACAAAGTCCTAAAAATGAACAACTCACCTTTTTGCTATTTTAATTCTACATCTCAGCTTTTTTTTTTTTGCAGTCGGGTCCTCATCCCTCCACAACATGTCAGCTCCCCCTCAGGGAGTCCTACATGACATACAGCTTGAGATAACTTCTCATGGTTTGGGGCTCTACTGTAGATCTTATTTGGTTATCTGTTGAAAAAGAGAAAAAAAAATGCATACTCAGCTTCTTGGGCTGGCCTTGGACAGAATTTAGTTTGGACAACAGTAAGAATAGATGGTTGATATTTGAAGGAAGAAAAACATAATTTTAAATTTGTTTATTACCTGGCCTCACGATGTTCCTGTATGTTTAATACAAATGTAAAAATGCATAGGCACTCATACCTTATACACACAATAACAACTGCATATGCAAGGTCTGGTAGCCTCTTCTCTTCATAAACAACTCTGATTGATTGTTGGGAAATAGTGGTAATGTTGCTGCATTGGAATGCCCATTACAACAAGATTCTCACACCCCTACGAAATTCCACCACACCGGTGAGTCGGGGTGTCTCAGATGGACTTAAAATACGCCTGGAATCTACATTAATTCATGTGTAAAAGCACAGGGAGGACTTGTTGTTCACTGTTTAGAGAAAGATCTTCCACGAATCAGTTACATCTGTTTTTCCCCATTTCTTTCTCCTTCTTTCTTCAGCTCTCCAATTCTCTTTGGTGAGCAATTTAAAGGCAGCAAAGCAAACATTGTCTCTTTTATGTACAAGCTTTTAAGCCGCTGCCCTGGGCCTCTCAATCTCATAAACTTTGATGACACATTAAAGTGGACCTATTATGCTAATTTCCAATTTTTTTTTCCTTTGGGCTTCACTTGAGTGCCTTGCTTGATTTGCAGCTTAAAATAATGAATTTTTATCTTATATTGGACCTTTAGTGCAGCACCTAGTTTGGCTATTTTACTTTGTGAAACAAGTTATTTTTGCTTCTCCCCCTTTAAGGCCATCCTGCCTTTAAACAAATTTTGCTGTGATTCATTGTCTTTTGTAAACAAAAGGTTTTATTTGTGCCTGAGAGGATCATATTAAAGATATCCCCTCTCTTTGACCTCATACAGAGCAATCATATAAAGCAGGAAGAACTGTCTGAGTAGTCTGAAGCCTAAGCTTTTGGTGCAAGTAATACTCAGAAGTATTACATGCACATACTGTTTATTATTTCAAAATATTCACCATTTTTAACATGAGCGTACACCACTGTGATAGTATTGATCTAGTATTGTTTTTTTTTGCAGCTGACTATATCAAGCATAAAGAAGGCACCTAACTCAAACACAAAAGACAAAACAGACAAAGAACCAGCAACCTAAAGAATCCATTTTAAATTGTATCCTTAGGACTTTGTTACTTGTCTGTCACAAAAGCATTTAAATTGTTGAAATTTCTTCAAAGATTACAAAGATAATATTGTTTGATAGGTATAAGGTATAAAGCGATCAATTTTGCACAAACAAAATGCTTTCAAAAGAGCTATTCACTGAAAATTGGGTCTATTTCAGATTGGTGTGTGCTGTGCTCTGAAAAATTGAAGAAACTGAACAAGTGGAGGACAAAAGAAGCAGTGGCAGGCCTAAAAAACTATCTACAGCACACGAACAGTATCTGAAAGTCAAGACATTAAGAAATAGGAAAAATCCACCAAAGACCTGACTCAGGACCTAAGAGATGCATCTGGCCCTGCAGTTGATCCATCTACTGTTTGCCAAAGCCTCATCAGAAATGACCTTAGTGAATGGGGGACTGTCGAGAAGCCATTTCTAAGGAAGAGAAACACGGACAAAAGGCTGAGGTGTGCCAAATTACACAAGAACTGGACAGAGAATAGGCCTTAGAGTGAAGAATGTTGATTATTTTATTTTAATTTAAATAGCCATATGTGCAGCAAATGTTAGGAGAAATGCGAGTGTCAGTTACCATCAGTAAAACATGGTGGAGGCTCTGTCATTGCTTGGGGCAGCATTTCAGCCAGGGCCATTAGGGATCCTGTCAAAATTAATAACATTATAATGCAAAAAGGTATTGTTATATTTTGATCTGCTATACAATACCATCAGAAAAGCATTACTGGAAATGGCTTAACTGGTCCCCAAAATCCTGCCATTGCAATAAAAGCTTATCTGAATAGAAAAATGGAAGTGGAACCGTTCAGACTCTGGCCTCACCAGAGTCTCAACATTTTGAAGCAGTGTGGAATCATCTTTGTAGAGAGCAAAACAAAAGGCAGCGAGTACCCAAAGATACATCTTTGGATGTCCTTGAAATACCAGGAAAACTATACCTGATGAATACTTAAAGATTTTACAACAAGATGCCTAAGAGAGTTCGGGCTTTGTTGAAGAATGGGGTGACCATGCTAAATATTGATTTTCAAGCTTGTCAGAGTTATAAAAACTCTGTTGTTTTTGCCTTATATACTATATTTCTATTATATATTATACTTTATTGGTAAAATATGAAGAAATGAGTGGAAACTCAAGATTTTTGCACAATACTTTATAAGTATTAAAAACAAAATACAGATAAGCATAATAGGTCCACTTTAAGGAGTGCTAAGTCACATGGGAAACATTGTAGCGCTGCAGTCTAATCAGCAGCGGTGTAGCAGACGACAAAGTTTGCCTACCATTATATTTGTTAATTTATATATCCCTTGGGTTTTCTTTCCTCTAATCTACACAATCTGTTATTATTCTCTCGTCTACATCTGCAAATAAACAAACTAAGCTGCTCAGTGATGAATGGTAATGCCCTGAGCTTTGTCCATAATTCTTCTGTCTGGTGTTAATTAGCACTCCGGGGCTGAGGTTGACCATGACATAATGCTGTGTCTGATGTCATGGAGTCCAGCGACCTCGCAGGTCAGCCGCCACATTGCACTCAGCTTCTTTGATGCTCAGAAATACTGAGTCATTTGTTACGGTCTTTGGGTGGCATTGGATATCATCTTCCTCAGTGTCCTGCGAGTGCTTGTTCTCTGGAACAGCAATAAATATCTGACCATTACCCTTCATTATTCTCTGCTAGGTTGCAGGAGTCTGATCCTCCCCAAAACAGACAACTGATTTTTTTCCCATATGAGTGAAGAGCAACAGGATAGCCGTAGTCACAACAGAGCTGGGAAACAATTGTTCAGTGTCTGTTATTTCAAACAACAGTGGCATTGAAAGGATTTTCTTTATCTATACACCTAAAACATTCAACAGAAAGTAGAAAGCTTAATTAAAAATCCTGAGTAAATCCAGTGAGGCATTAACCTACCACACAAGAGACTTCATATCCGAGATCTCAGACTCATTAAGTGATATACAACTTCCTAGAAATTATTCTAAAAAGGATCTTAGGCCATTTCATGTAAACAGTATAAGTAATTAAATATGCTAGTCCTAAGCTTTAAAAAATGTGACTCCATAGTGTAGCGATTTACGTATTTGCCTAACAAGTGAAAGAGCTCTAGTTCAGTTCAAGGAATAGACATGAATTCTTGAGGGTTGTATCAGGAAGGGCATCCAGCATAAAAAAAAGCTGCGAAAGCAGTCACGTGGAGCTACCTGGTGGAAACTCCAAGGGAGCAACCAAAAGTGGCTTTGCTTCCCAAAAAGGTTAAGCACTCAGAATAATCATGGGAATTAAGTATTAGAAAAAACATGTATAGCTCTTTGTAAGACAAATCAACTGTCTGTCTCACAAAGAGACAGATCTCAGCAAAAAATACTTAAAGCAGGTCAAATGTTTCCTTATTACAAGAAGAATTATGGTTTGTGGCATCCTATTTGAACAAATGAGAAATTTTTTAACGTAACCTTTTTTTTTTTTGTCTTTCCTGGCTTCAATCCTGGTAATGACTTCAAACCCAAGGGCATATCCAACCCTGATTTGGGCACCATCGCACCTGTAATTGGCATCAAGCTAGATTCTAAACATTTTTGGAAAGTAGGGACACCTGTTACAGAGCTCTTTTAATAATTAAAACAGCATAGTCGTGACAGAGAAAACATTGTCTCTTGTGCACTGGCAGCCAGTGCTGTTTTTAATCAGTAAAGTGATCAAACAGAATGCTGACATGGCACTAAAGACAGAGCTTGAGTAATTAACTTGCGCAGCCAGCCCAAACAGTAACTATACAGATTAATAGTTTGCGTAACTCCAATTAAAGGAATTCTGAGAGACAGAACCAAATATTTTTTGCCCGTCTTACATGCACTTACATTTCTGATCATATGCGCTGAAAGACTGGGATGATAATAGTGGTTGATAAGTAATGCACATAGATTTTTTTTTTCCCTCATTTCACCTGTACCTTTATGGGACATGCAAATGAGCCTAAACTACATCCATGAAATACCAAAAACAATGTTTGTTTATCAAAATGAGCACCTCTATAAACAAAATTATTAAACTTTGTTTAATAATTGTCTGGTGTGTCTTAAATGCAAATGCATCTAAGACACATCAGAGGTTGTAATTGTAATTTGCATCTGAACATAAATATGCAAAGACAACTGCATTTGCAATTGCATTTGCATTTTTCTTCTTGTATTTGTGTATCACCTTTTATAAGGACACATCCCCCCCACCCCCCTGACAGCACCACTGGCAAACAACAAGGCTTCAACATGTGTCAGGGAGCAAGCACAAGCATGTGGGAGGCACCCGATCAGCGTACCAGTCAACCGATGTGTCATTTGCATAGAAAAGGATAAAAACAATTTGAATGAACACAAAAGTGGTGTCAGCTTGCAAAGTAGGACTAAGTTTACCTGTTGGACCACATGACTGACTGAAACATGGCATATCCATTTGACTATGACAAGCCATTTGGACATTTGAATTGTTTGAGGCAGAAACCGTTTGTTCTGACAACGCACCAACAGGAAACTTATTCAGAGTTGTCAAGCCTTTGCCAGCTTATGTTTTAAGCCAGGTTTGTTTCACCAAGCAAAGGTGCTTGTAAAAACAAAGTGAGTAACAGAAGACTTCTCCTCCTCCTCGCCTTCTCCTTTGCTCTAACAAGGTGCAATGTTTTCTGAAAAATGAAGTCAGTGTAGAGATGCCATAAAGTTCCTTTCCATAAGTAGCCAGGCTGGTAAAGCCAAAAACCTGTTTTGCTCTCTATGGGTAATTTTCTTAAGGTTATGCATTTTCAGTTTTGGCTGCTTTGAACGACATGTGAATGTTTACACTAGTGTCTCAAACTTTATACTAGTCTTCACCTCAACTACTTGAACACTAACACTACTTCAACAATAAAGCACTTACCATGTGGCACTGGTGACTTTGGTTGTATTTTTAGCAGCATTAACTGATACTGAATAATACTGGTTCTTTGAAGATGAGGAAAAAAGACAATGATATTCTCAAATACCCACACTAGACCCATGCTCATTGCTCTAGAAGTTACTTTACAAAGTGTTTATTGCATGGCTGCATGGTTTATTGGTGTTTATTTTCAGAATTATACCAAAATTAATTTAATGTGCATCTTCAAACTAATTCTAGTTAAAAAAAAAAAAAAAAAAAGCTCTGTGCTCATTATCACTGAATAATTTCTTTGTCTTTAAATACAGTAATGTAAATGTATTCTTGAATGGATAATGCCTATTTTAATTATCCTGTGTATTCTTAGTTGTATAACTTAGAAAACAGAATATGTGAACTTGAAACACCAAGAATTGCTATGCTATGTTGCCAAATCACTTGGACTGACTATCTGCCTATGACATCTATGATCAATATCACCAATTAGGATTACCATATAACCCAACACCATGCATGACTTTGGACTGTCAGAGGAAGCCATTTTCCCCTTTCAAGCATGGAGAGAACATGCAAACCGCACAGAAAGGCCAGACTCGGGAAGTGGAATTGAATCCAGGACCTTTTTGCTGTGAGGCAACAGTGCTTACAGTCTGTCTAATTACTTAAAATACTATGGGCATTAAAAAGGTCTACAAAATAAGTGACTTCATTTGTCTCTTTTTATTACTTATTCAAACACATTCACTAGATTTAAACTTATTATAACAGCTCCAAAACCAATGAAAACCACATCTTCTGTCTTGTTCTTTCAGATCACTTCAGTCTGGAGCATTTAACCCTGTTTGTCTGCAAGTACAGTATGGCTTACATTAGCCGTTTCTGCAAGTGAATGCAAACTTTGGACATCAAAGAGCATTGCTAGGACAACGTCATCTAAACAAATGATGAGAGTTTCTATTTTTTCATTGATGAGCGTGGAAGCCTGCACAAGATCACTACAAAAATATGTTAATATTTTCCTTAGCGGAGGTCCAGTATTTGATCTATTCCCACCCAATTTTGATGTGACAATTAACATTTTCAGTTTTGACACTGAAGATAACTGAAAGCATATTATGTTTGACAGGCTTGTACATTGTGGGTCAAATTATGTCAAGAGAACATTCTTGACACTGCGATGCTGCGATGCTGTAAGATATGAACAATAGAGCAGCAATGAGGAAAGCAAAAATATTTTGAATGTCAAAGCTGTTTTATCAGCTCTAGATGCTGCCTTGCAAAATTGAATGAACGATTCTGAGCTGAGGATATAGAGTTCACAAAATACATTGTGCTGAAGAACAAAAGGAACCAGATGAAGACAGGAAAAAGACAATGATCTGAAGAGGTGGACAGCTGCCAGGACGAAACACTAGTACTAATGCAGTTCTGTGAAAAACTAAGTACACCCTTATTGCTTCCACAGGAATCAGGAAGTGAGAAGGAGCCAGGTCCTGCTAATCAAATACACTTGATTGCCTGATTATGAGAAAGTGTGTGCATGTATATAAAAGCAGAGGTTTTGAAAGTTTGGATGCAATTCAGGTCATTCATCTGAAGAAACCACAAGACTAGCAAAAGGAGCGGTATTTGGCCATAATGCACAGCACCACATTTGGCAAGAAATAAAAACAAAAAAACAAACACAGCATATCACCACAAAAATCTCATGTCAAATGTCAGAAAGGTGGAAAGGTGGGGATTTGGACTGGTTTTTCAGCCATGGGATCTGGGTATCTTAGAGCCAACGAGTTGAGTTGGATCCAACTTGACGTAGTTAGTCCAACAACTAAAGCTTGGCCCAAGTGTGTCATGCTACAGGGCAATGATCCCAAGCACACCAGTAAATCTACAACAGAATGGGTGAAAAAAGAAATCAAGGCATGGCAGTCAAAGGCCAGACCTCAACCAGATTGAAATGCTGAGGTAGGACCTTAACAGAGCTATGCATCAATAAAACTTAATGAAATGACAGAACACTGTAGAGACTAATGGGCTAAAACTTCACCACAACAATATGAGAGATTGGCAAAGTCATACAGAAAGCGATAACCTCAAGTTAATGATGTTAAATGTGATTTTACGAGCTACTGAATTATAAGGTGTACTTTCATTTGAATTTCTTTTCACAAACTTCTTCTTCTAAATAAATAATGAAATTAACTGGTCTATTGTGCATCATTTGAACTGCTTTACAGACTTTTAGAATTTAATAAGCACCAATAGATTTTTCTTTACTATATCCTGATAAATAAAACCTGACAATGCCTACATTTATTTTTACAATGGCTATATAAATGAGAGGGAGACAAGGGTAACACTGAACATGCAAGGAGCAGTCATAGTGAAGGTAGTTAAGTTTAAGTACGCGGGGTCAGTCATACAAAGCAATGGAAGGTGCACAGTGCAGGTAAAGAATGTTCAGGCAGGATGAAATGGATGGACACAAGTACCAGGGGTGATTTATGACAGAGGGATAAAAGGAAAAGTAAAGGGGGTAGTTTACAAGATGGTAGTGAGTTTTGCTATGATGTATGATTTGGAAACAGTGGCATTGACAATGAGACAGGAGGCCAAGCTGGAGGTGGCAGAGTTGAAGATGCTAAGGTTTCCATTGGGAGAACCAGAATGGACAAGATTAGAAATGAATACATCAGAGGGACAGCTCAGGTTGAACAGTTTTGAGATAAGGCCGAGAAATGTGGAGAGAAGGGATATTAAATATATTGGACAGACAATGGCAAAGATAGAACTGAAAGAAGACAAAAAAGTTGTCCACCAAGTTGATCCACTGTGGCAAACCCCAAAGGTATCAGCTAAAGAAGATGAAGAAGAAAGATGGCTGTATGGCATTTCTGAATCTGATAAGCCGTTAAATGTAAAATCTGTTGCATCAGCTGGACTTCCTTGCTCGCAATTTATTGTCAACATGTTTCTGTACAGCCTCCTGTAGAGTACAGCCTCGTGCTTTAATGCAAGGTCTAAATCCCTACATAAACTCTTTGCTGGCAAGAATCTAATGCAAATCTTTTACTGATAGAGAGCTTCAATAATCAGTATGGTGCAATATGGTGTAGAAAGTAGATAGGATTATCCATGATGGATAACAGTTTGTTGCGCGTCTCCTCTCCACCACAGCTTCAAAAGTGTCAAAATCTGCGCTCACCACAAATGAGTGATAGAAAATCTCTCCATTTTGCTGCCACACACTGAATGATGTCAGCTTCTTTCCTTCTGTCAGAAAATAAATGTTGCTCATCCCCTTTTTTCCTCTGTCTTCCAATTCAGCCTGTTGTCGATGTGTGGACGCCCAGGTACTTGTGTTCCTCCACCGCATCAATGCAGAGACAGGACAAAGAGCTTTCCTCTTGCTTCTGGGATTGATCACCATTTCTCTGGTCTTATTTACATTCAGAAGTAGATTTTTCTGCTCTGACCACTTCAGAAAATCATCCACTAGTACTCTGTACTCCTCCTCCTGCCCATCACTAATATATCCAACCACTGCATGCCACGTCAGAGTATTTCTGGATGTGGCATGACCGGGAGTTGAATTAAAACTCTGCAGTGTACAAAGTGAACAGTAATTGAGACAATGTAGTCCCCTGTGGAACTCCTGTACTGAACTACAACATCATATTGGTGATCCAATGGATGTGTTTAGTAGCATTTCCTTTAGCTTCTCTCTCAGTAGCAGCAGCTGAATCGTGTTGGACTTGACTTGGACTTCAAAGAAGGGAAGAAGGTGATCCTCACCATGCAGCCATTACTATCTAGATGGGAGTAAGCTCTCTGCAGCATGTAGATGATTGCATCATCCACTCCCACTTGGTCTGTATGTAAACTGCAGAGGGTCAAGGGTGTGTTTAACTCGTGGTCTTAGGTGAGTAGTCTATCCACTACCTTCATCAATGGCTGACAGTTGATAAACTCTCACTGTGTTGACGACATAGGCGAGAGGTGGGTCATACCCTAGACAGCTCACCAGTCTATTACAGGGATAACTGAGACAGACAACCATTTATTCTAACTACAACCAATATAAAATTGCCAGTTAAACTGATGAGCATATATTTGGCATTGCATGTGCAACTTTTTTTTTCATTATTTTATATTATAAGTTCTTTACCCATTTCATCTGGATGTTTCAAAATGAAACCTAACAAGTGGTGCTGTTCTGAGAACTGTTTTGATCTCCTATGCAACTATTGTAACTGCTATTATATAAAGACATAGAATTTTTAATCTAGGAGGGTCAGTTGTTGTTTGGCAGTAACATATGGAATCCAGTCATTATCCCAGATATGCTAGAAAATCCTGGCTTGCTGAGGGTACCAGGCCCTCAGTCCTCAGCATAGTTTGAGGCCTTGGGGACGGGACATAAGCAGTATGAGAGGAAGAATAATGGTTGCTAGGCCAAAAAGAAACTCTAGCCAGTTGACTCTACCCTTAATTCTGCCGTTCAATGACTGCTTTCAAACAGCTTCAGCCATAACTGGGGTTTTTTTTTTGTTTGTTTGTTTTGTTTTTAGTTAACTGCCTGTCCTTCATCAGCATTGAGAAAAATGCAACCTCTGGGCCCTATTTCTACTTCCTCCCATATTGGAGTTAGGGTAGATTGTACACTACAGTGACTCACTATCTCATCTTGACGTACAACATTGTATCTTGTGAGGGTATAGGGGCTGGTGCTAGCTAGTTAGCATGCAAACATCACTAGATGTCTCTGGAGTAAAATAGGCACAACTACTTATCCTTTCATAGTCATTATTTTATTGCACGTTCTCCTTTTAAATAGTCATAAATGTTTGCTTACACTGGATTTAAAAAGTACAATAACCTGGTAACCATTATCATTATTTGAAAAATAATGTACTAACATCACCAAAAAGAGCAAACTGAGAGGAAAAACAAAACAAAACAAAGTTACAAGCCAAGCGAATAAAACCATATAACATATCTGAAATCAAGAAATATTGAAACAAATCATAAAACAATCTCTATCCCATCTTGTTTGAACTAACAGGTGCTATAACTGCTGATTTAAAAGCCTTGTCTGTTGCTGGACCAATTAGTGGTGTGCATTTACATGTGTCTGGGGCTCATGGTCACTCGTAGATCATACTGACTCAAGTGGGAGCCGTTTGGCCTAGAGCAGCATGAATGAATTATAACAGTTTCCAGCTTTTGGAGGGCCCCCGTGTTCTGGGGATGAATCAAGGTCCTACACTGCCAAAGTGTCCATCTTAAGAAATCACCTTGCACTCAGCCCAGATCCAATATATTTCTGCAAACAAGGAGTGAGCAAGATTCAAGATACCCAAGAAATGAGTGGGATGATACCTTTGATACTTTGCGTGTCAGTGCTCATAAAGCAAAGATTGGAAAAATGTAACAAACAGTCTGATCAAGGAGCTTGATGAAAAGTCATGTCATTGTGTTTGTTGTAGTTTGTTTACAACAAACATGTTGTAAACTGTATGCTGTTTCCAACCAATAAATTAAAATAAATGCTCAATGGGGACAAACTGTGACTACTGATAGAGAAAGGGACCCCATAGCCATCAGTAGTCATCCAATGGGGACTGCAAATATCTATACTTAATATGGTTTAAACTAACCAGATAGACCAACTTTGCCATTTCTAGAACCACTTCTAATAAACACTTGGTACTACAGTTGTCCTGTATCTGACCTTCAAGATGCCAGGTGTATGCTGTCTTTTAAAAGAGACTGTCTGTGTGTGTTTATGTGTGTATCTGTGTTTCTCTATTAAAGAGAAATGTGACTCTCCTAATTGGATGTAAAATGTCTGCAGCATGTTTTCCTCAAGTGCCCCATATCGAAGGAAAACAACTAAAAGGAAAAGATGCTGTAGGTGATTCAGCCTTTGTGAGACTGAAAATAGCTAATAACTTAAATACGGTACTTTAAAAAGTTTTGCTTTCATGTCTAAAAATACATTCCTAAAGGGACTGTTCTTTTAAATTCTTTTTGAAATAAGTCTGTGCATTTGTCATTTACTCAGACTGACTTCTTGTAAGCAATGTCAAATCATGGACTTCACATTAAGTAAGCACTCTCGTGTTCAGACTTCAAGCGCAAGATTTAGAAACCAGAATTCACTAATCAAAAGGTGATGTTGAGAAGAAGCCTCAAGACATGATGGTAGATGAAGGGGGGGTAGAAAAACACAGCAATCCTCTCTGGACTAAACATCCTGCTCTTCATAAACCCAGTGGTCCTTTTTTTCTTCTCCACACTATTTGCTAATGAGGGTGAGTGTAATTGTTGCAGGAAACACCGCACTGATCAGAGGTGCAATTTGAGGGAAAATGAGGTTCTGTCGGATGACCTCATCTCTTTGGTCGCATAGGCCGAGCCCTGAGGCTTTTCTGATTTGTCTTCTTTGGTCAGCAGCAATACAAATGTGGGCTGTGTATACCTAGGTGTATGTGTGTGTGTGTGTGTGTGTGTGTGTGTGTGTGTGTGTGTGTGTCACTGAGTCAAGTGAAGTCACAAGGGGGAAAAAGTTAGTGAGGATGAGTCCTGATGGGGAGCTTAGATGATTAGACCACCTACACGTAATTCAGCACCAAGTTTAAGAGAGTTGATTTTCAACAGTCTCGCTTCTCTGTCTTATCAAAGTGGAGAAGCACTGATTAGAAATCTTTGATTAAACGAGAATGTAGCTCAATTTTTAGTTTAGTTGATTAAGGATGAGCTAATGTAGACATCATTCTTACTGTCTGTAAAGACCACGGGTCATATCCACAAAGGGTCTTATCTTACCACTGGTAGTCTCTCTGTATGGCAGTTTTCTTTTTAAAACCTTTTCGCAAACGTGATGCAGGATGTATGGAATCAGCAGACCTGTTACCAGCTTTCAGTGGTAACTGACGATATTTGAGCCCCTGAAAGCTGAAATATTGTGTATACAGATTCCTGTAATTAGTTAATCAATCAATATTGGTTAACCTTTTTTAAAAAAAATAAAGCATGTGTTTTGATCGCATATCAGTTGCTATTATGGAGGTTTATAAATCTAAACAATACTGTTACTGTCGAGAAATTTCTGTAACTGCATCAAGGTAAAGTCAAAGAGGGTTGAGAAAACCACCATCCCCTGTGTGAGAACAGTGTTTTAATTTGTCATGATCTGTCACTATATTCTTACTGCAAAGGTGCAACTTTTCATCATCATTTTACCAACCAAACAATATGTGTGCAGGGGTGCAGATGATCAGCAGCAGCTACATCTGATTGTGAGCAGATCTTTGTGACACCTGAGTCCTCTGGACTACCGCTAACCTCAGTCAGACTAATGAGCTATTTAATGCTTTATGAATCACTTAGTAGTAACACTCAGAGTTACACACCCATTATATTTTCTTCTACCTAAGCAAGTTATGAGCTACTTTTAGCCTTAGGTTATTTTGTGAATACAACTCCAGGTATTTGGAATATGATAGATGGCTATACCGAGCTTTTAATCAGACCAGAGCGACTCTTCATCAAAGCATGATACAAGGGAACTGTGTAACTGACTTACACCCATGATATCATAAAATCTGAATGTGCTTGAGCTTGCCAAAATGATTTAAAGCAGGGGTGTCAAACTCAAATACACAGTGGGCCAAAATTCAAAACTGGAACAAAGTCGCGGGCTAACATTAATATTTATTGAAAAAAAAATCTTATGGACTCAAATAAGTTTTGCTGCAAAACTGAATATGGAACAAGCAAAGCTTAATACTAAACAATATATATATTAGCTGTATAATACCAGTAGGCCAGCTCTAATAGTAATTTGGTATGGCTTCGCGGGCAAAATGTAATTAGGCTGCGGGCCAAATTTGGCCCGCGGGCCAGAGTTTGGCACCTATGATTTAAAGTGTAAGGAAGAGGCACAAAATCTAAATTAGATTTTTCTTTTCAGTCTGAGAATTCTGAACTGGATGTCTAGTAATATGTTTAAAGCTATAAACATTAAGCAGAAGGCTGAGGAGATGTAAATGAATAATGTATTAATTAAAGTAAGCACAAATTATGCTCACCTCCTTGTTTTATTTTATATGTTACAAAGAAAAAAAATAGTAACAGAAGCTTCTGAAAAAGTCCATTGTTCATTTATTTCTCAGGGAACCACATGTTTTAGTTCTCCTTTAATCATATCATATCTTTGATCCACCCACCTTAAAGCCTCTTACTCACAATCTCCATTAGTTGGGAAATGTGTGCACTAGACTGGTTGTCCTTTTCAGACCTCCATATCCTTCACATTGAGTAACTGTGATGAAGCCTCACAGGAGAGGGATATGATCAGATCAGACAATAGGTGTATCCGGTCTGAGTGCAGGGAAGAGGCTGAGTTAAAAATCAGATATCCCTGATCTTTGTGTCTTCCTGTCACAAACACAGTTTTGTGTTTGTGGCAGGAAGAAATGGTTTGAAGGGGCATTTAAAGAGACACAGATTACAGAGACAAGGGCTAAATCAAGCATGTTGTGATTATATGATTACATTTCTGTCAACAGAGCCAATCGCATTCAAGTTAAGATCGTTGTTATATTTCTGAGATAGGAATGAAATGTAAGAAAAATCCTCAAAGCCATTGTAAGATAATGAATGGAGAAGAAAAAAATACATACATACATACATACATACATACATACATACATACATACATACATGTATTTCAAGACAATCTATAATTTTGGTTAAGCAGTTTCAGTTGCCAAAGATATAAAACCAGAGATGAAGCAATGGCTGGGGACCACTCATCTGGAGTGTGCTATTATTACTAATTATTACTTATTATGACTTCTTTGTTTGATGGGAAATTAAATTTTCCACATAGCTGCTTGATTTTGCTAGTGCAAACTAATTTCTGTAGAAAGATCTATATAAAAAAATAAAAATCTGTAGGCAAGGAATGACCCCCACACATGGAAAACAGGAACTCTTGGCCCATATATCCGCTTCAAAACATTGGATGACATTCCCAGAGGCTAAGTCATCAGACGATAGGTGTTGCTTTCCCAGATTGCCCTTAGGCCTATGCACAGATTAACTGTAATTCAGACACTGAGATTTTGAATTAGTTTCATAGTGAACCACAGAAAATATAAAAGTCCTTTTCGGCAGGTTAATTTTTATGTTTTGCCAGTTTTTCATGGGAACATAGCACAGATTTAAAGAGATGTTTAAAGGCCTTTAATCCTCAGTGAAAATCAACCGATAAAGCTTAAAATTAGAAAGAAGACATCTTAAGAAGACTTAATCTGAATATTCATGCAGCCACATAGCCAAACATAAAATGACTGCAGCCAATTCATTGCTAAGGACATGTAAGTTTCCACATGTCAATGCTAAGCAAACATGCAAAACCTGCAAGCCGCCAAAACTTTATCCCCGGTAATCTCTGACCCTACATCACAGACCATGAAACAACCAGACAACCCCCAACCCAAAGCCGAGGACAAGCGAGACAGCACACCTTTGACTGCAGAGAGTAAACAGGGGAGAGGGGAAATCTATATTTCACAAAGTGGCCCCGGCACTCAGGGCTTGGCAAAAGTAAACAACAGCACTAGCAGGCCCATAATTGATGACACCGTTCCTTTTAATACAGTAAATAGATGTCAAACAGTGGTGGAACACAGCAACCAGATTACAAAAGATTTGCAACACCCCAGGATTACAGAAGAATGCTTTCCTTTGATCTTGCACCACTTACTCTTTGATTCCCTGTAATTACTCCAAGCAGCCGCTGTCTTTGACATGACCTAAAAAATGATGCATGGCCTTTAACAATTTCTTAATTTTATGAGGTCTGGGCTCTCTGAGGTGGGGGGGTTATACAGATTGGTAACCAGTAACTAGGGAGACATTTAACCAAAACATTTTATTTTCCTTGATTTTAAGTTTCTTTATAGAGAGACTGAAACGTGTCCATTATTTGAGGGATTGCTATGGATTCCCAAAGGATAGATTCTAATGGTGAAATGTGACTTTTTCTCTATTGCAACTAGTCCCTCAATATCTCTCAGATGGATTAACACCAGATTTTGTACAGACATTCATTGCTCTCTGGAGATTAAAATTTAAAAATGGCTAAAGCACCTTTTATATGATCCTTAGGGAAATCTTTTGATACATTTATTCATCTGATTGTTAAGTGTAAAAAAGATCAACACTACAAATATATAAAATGACTGAACTAAACCAGAAATTAAGACAGAACATAAACCAGAAAATGCTGATTTTCTTTCATGTGTATTAAATACAGCGTAGGCTTAAAACTTCTGGAAAAATGCAATAAAATATATCTCAAAGTCATATATACAGTAATTAAATGCTACGGACCAACTTTGACTAAGATTTCTATAAACACGTCAAAATATTATGGCTTTATATTGGAAATGTCCAGTACTTTTTGTTTTAAAATCTGTTGTATGTCCAAAAAAGTCCCATCTAAGTATGTAGTGGCTGCTCTCTTTTCACTTATGAGTACCTTTGAATGATATCATATACATGTAATGTGTTTTGTAAACACAACACTCATAATCTCATCCTGTATGTGTTAGTGAGAGTGAGCAGTGAGCGTCATTAAGACGGCCCTTGTAGATAGAGTGCTTCCTCCTGCAGCGAGAAGTGGCGGTGGAGCGGGTTGACGATCTCAGAAGTTGCATGCTACGGAAGGAGATGGTAAAGATAGATGAAAGACTGCCTGCATGTATGACTGGAAGAGAAGAAGATTAGACGAGGGTAAAGTCTCCAAAACAGTTCCATTATTGACACAGTAAGTGCAGGCAATAAGGGTCTTCTCTTCTGGGTCCTCATCAAAGTTCTTTACAGGAGGCCAAAAGGGAAATAATGCACCAGAAAGCTTCAACCAAATCACTCTTGGGGATCAAAGGATTGCCATTATCTCACACAAATTCACATGCACGCACACACAAATATTCTCAAAGGCATCTTGGAGCAGAGTAATGCTTTGATGTTCACCTATCTGAATGTTACAAGCTGGTGTTAGAAGACCACCGTGGTTTAGGAAATTTAGGAAATTGAACTACAGTTGGTTGAAAATGATGCTTGCTGAAAATTTGCATAGATGGCATAAGGTAAAGGTAAGACTTACAGATTTCAAAGGCTGTTATTCTTGGTCGTGAAACCAAGAACTTTTTTTGTATTGCCTTTGCATTGTTTCATCATTGTATTAGCACTGCTAAGGTTGTGGGTCTGAAAAGTGAAACCAACACAGTAGTGAGTCAATGTCCATACGCTCCCATGGTAAAATGTCCAACATTTCAGCATAAATATAAATGCTGTTACAATGATTTTGGGCTAGATACCTAATTTATTCTCTGATGACAACTGTGTAAATTCATCTATTTAAGTCAGCAGTCCCCAACCCCCAGGCCACGGACTGGTAGCGGTCCGTGAGTCGTTTGGTACCGGGCCACAAGAGTTGAGGCTCAGGTGTGAAATTGATGGTTCTCAGGGTTTTTATCGTTTTTTAACGTTATTTTTTATCGTTTTTATCGTTAACTCGGTTTCCCTGGGTCTTTTCCCATGTGTTATGAATAAATCTTCTTTTTTTGGTACCGGTACTGGTTTTGTTTTGTTGTATTTATTCGCGACACCTTAAATGCCTGTCCGTGAAAATATTGTCGGACATAAACCGGTCCGTGGCACAAAAAAGGTAAAAAAAAAAGGGAATCGCTGATTTAAGTTGTATGACAGCTTAAAGTTGTGCATGATAAAGGTCATGGCCCCTTTGAATGAGTGGAAGATGCTGTTTCATCTTGTTCAAAGTGAAAGACACTCAAAGGAGCTAGCTATCAATTTTTCAGTTTCTCAAACTTTGCTTTGTGTTGACCAAAACTGGTATTCCATACACAATTTGGTGATCTGGATCACTTAATTACCAAATTTGGAGTCGAAATATTAAAAAGGGAATATAGGCTATCAGTCAACAATGCAAACAAAAGACTGTCACTTTGAAAGTGCTCTACTCACCCTCCTCTCAAGTCATATTTATTGATAATAATCACAAGCGATATTGTTGTATGAAAATAACTGTACATTTGTGCAAGATAAACACAATTTGTAAAGGTCTGCTTCTGCCACAAAGAATTATGGGATTGTTTCCTTTTATATTGTCATAGGCCCAGAAGATCATATGATAAAGGAAGAAAGACAGGAAGTATTGAAGCAGCTTTTCTCAGCATTTAAAGAACTTGACCAGCTTTTGTCCTTGCTTCCAATTACCATTGCTTGTCTGGGTCATCTTTTTTTTATTTAGCACACTTCTTTGTGGGCAATCGTGGCTCAAGAGTTGGGAGTTCGCCTCGTAATCGGAAGGTTGCCGGTTCGAGCCCTGGCTTGGACAGTCTCGGTTGTTGTGTCCTTGGGCAAGACACTTCACCCGTTGCCTACTGGTGGTGGTCAGAGGGCCCAGTGGCGCCAGTGTCCGGCAGCCTCGCCTCTGTCAGTGTGCCCCAGGGTGGCTGTGGCTGCAATGTAGCTTGCCATCACCAGTGTGTGAATGGGTGGATGACTGGATATGTAAAGCGCTTTGGGGTCCTTAGGGATGAGTAAAAGCGCTATATAAATACAGGCCATTTACTTTTTTCATATCAGCCTTTAGTATTTTTTGTGGCCTTTTGTAGTCAGTATAACCTTTTGCAGGATTTTGTTTTATGACCTCGGTGCTGAGCACAGTAGTGTAGTGGTTTGCATTGTCCAAATGCACGCATGTCATGTTAGCTGGTGATTATAAATTGCCCATATGTGTGAATGTGAGTGTGAATGGTTGTCTGTCTCTTTGTGTAGCCCTGCAACAAACTGTTCAGGCTGCAGGGTGTGCCCCCCTCTCACCCTGTGTCAGCCCATCAACCCTGTGTCAGATAAGCCATTCTTTTTTTTTCTTTTTCTTTTTCTTTTTTTTAATGGATGGATGAACGTCTGTGCTTGTGTAATTACATGTGCATACTTATTCAAGAAGAGCAAATGATACAAGCAAAATACTATATGACTGGCAAACATCTAAAACTTAACAAAACAGTAACACCTAAGATATCGCTCTAGTCTGCTGTAGACTGACTCTAAGGGTGGCACTTGGCTAGCCTGCATCCTTCATTGGGATTTAGATGACGCTTCCTTTCTGCAGCGCATGTTATTCCTTTACCCTTATTCTCTTAAATGTCCGTGAAGATAAGATGCCTATGATAAGTAAGCATGTACCTGGACAGAGGAGATACAGTAGAAAACAACAGGAGGAAGTGTGCCTTAGCCATTTGTGGGGCTTAAATTTCAAAAGGAGAACAGAGTGGGCAGAGGAAGCTGGCAATCGTACACGAATGACTCAGCATGCCGTCAAACATTTCCGTAACATCACGTGAGATATAACAATGTTGAGAAGTAGATGGTTGATTGGAATTTATATTTTCACAAAAGCATCTGAAATTTGGTGTTATGCAACATACCCATATCCATAAATAACAAGATTTGCTCCTTGTTATGAGTGTGTGGATTATGAACACAAGTAACAAATCACCTTATCTTAACATGAGTCTGTGTGTGTGTGTGTGTGTGTGTGTGTGTGTGTGTGTGTGTGTGTGTGTGTGTGTGTG
>NW_024582434.1:1880249-1915685 GCF_018398535.1 Haplochromis burtoni
TGTGTGTGTGTGTGTGTGTGTGTGTGTGTGTGTGTGTGTGTGTGTGTGTGTGTGTGTGTGTATCAGAGAGTGAGAGATAAAGACAGAACAGTATTTTATCCTTTTTACTTTTAAGGAGGTGGAAAGAATTACCCAATCTTAGAATTTGGACCAGACTGGTATCATGTAATAGCATTTAAATAACACATCACGTATTTTCACGTTATCTTAACACTTTCTTTTTGCATGCCATTTCACTCCACAAACTGCCTTCTAACCCTGACCCTAACTGCGGATTTCTATGCTTGACAGTGTGAGTCCTTAGGGTTTCATAGTATTCAATTAAATTCCAGTGACACAGAAAACCTTATCTATTTATGTTTTCAGTGAATTTTACAATATATTTGTAAGATTTTACAAGTAAAAGGGTCATGTGCTCTACCACATGTGGAGAAAAGTCAGACTCATTATATAATCCTAAAATAACTAAGATAAGTGAAAGCCGTGTAACCATGGCTGCATGAGTTTTTGTGTGCTCTTGATGAGCACAGGCCAAAGCACACACGCATAATTTAAAAAGCTGCACACACAAACACACACACACACACACACACGCACACACGAGTAATGAAAATTCGATAGATGACAGACAAAGCTCTATTGTGCCACATTAATAAGATTTAATACGGGGCTTTCTTTTCTTCCGACACTGGCAGGATAACTTGTTCTTATTGGCAAACTAATCTTATCTCAGTATCTTCCAATAATGTCATTCATTAGTTTGCCTCTAGCTTATTTATACTGTGGACTACAGTTTTCAAAGCACCATTACACACTTGGTAAAATGTAGAAGCTCTATTTTTTTCTCTTCTATCTTATCACAGCAAAGTAACTACAACAGCACAAAAAGAGGAATGATAAAAGCGTTTGTGTGCATGGGCTGTTACAGACATCATCAACAACAGCTGATGTCAAAGAATGTATCTTGAAAGTCTGCAATAATTCCGCAATTACCGGTATGACAGTTAGATATAACACATGCATCCACCAGCTTCTGATAGATAACCATACAGAGATAGAGTAACTTCACTTGGCTCAGGTAAAATCTGCAGGACGTTTAAAACAATACGGGATGTGAACATGTTTTGCACTGCTTTGTCACACACCGTGAAGATGTGGTGTATTCTCGAAACTTAGCTTGTCAGCACCTCTTAACTCAGTGTATTTTTTTGGTATGTCGTCCTCTCTGCTTACATTCTGAGTTTTGTTTTGTTTTTACTGCCTTTACTCTCTCTACATTTGTTTCTTTACATGTCAGTTAAGTGCTTCTTGTTTACTTTGGATCATTCCAGACTGCTTTTGTCAAATTATTGTTCTTATATCTTCTGTAACACATACACAATATATAAAAAAAATAAAAAAAATTCCCCACTCGCCCCTGTGGGCGGTTTATCCTTCAAGCTCGGGTCCTCTACCAGAGGCCTGGGAGCTTGAGGGTCCTGCGCAGTATCTTAGCTGTTCCCAGGACTGCGCTCTTCTGGACAGAGATCTCCGATGTTTTCCCGGGATCTGCTGGAGCCACTCGCCTAGCTTGGGAGTCACCGCACCTAGTGCTCCGATTACCACGGGGACCACCGTTACCTTCACCCTCCACATCCTCTCGAGCTCTTCTCTGAGCCCTTGGTATTTCTCCAGCTTCTCGTGTTCCTTCTTCCTGATGTTGCTGTCATTCGGAACCGCTACATCGATCACTACGGCCGTCTTCTTCTGTTTGTCTACCACCACTATGTCCGGTTGGTTAGCCACCACCATTTTGTCCGTCTGTATCTGGAAGTCCCACAGGATCTTAGCTCGGTCATTCTCCACCACCCTTGGGGGCATCTCCCATTTTGACCTCGGACTTCCAGGTTATACTCGGCACAGATGTTTCTGTACACTATGCCGCCACTTGGTTATGGCGTTCCATGTATGCCCTGCCTGCTAGCATCTTGCACCCTGCTGTTATGTGCTGGATTGTCTCGGGGCATCTTTACACAGCCTGCACCTATATATATATATATATATTAGGGGTGCAACGATACACAAAATTCACGGTTCGGTTCGATACTTTGGTTCACGGTTTGATATTTTTTCGATACAAAAAAATGTTCATGCCTTTTTAATTTGTCATTTATTAAAATTATAAATATATATTTTAACTCAAAAGTACAGTTTTTAAATTTAATGTTGCTGAAACAACAAGTAATAAAAAAATAAATTTATCTGATCGAGGAAATCACTCATCTTTGGAAAAGAGAGTTTATTACAGAGAAATGGCTCTTTCCAAAATAAAAGCTATACTATCGCTTCTTCTGGGCTATATTCTCAGCAGCATATTAAACATATCAGGTCCCCATAAGGAGAATCATGTGCTAACGGCTGTCTAAATGACTCGGGTAAAGTTTGTAGCATGCGTGCTTGTTGTTTTTGTCTGCTTCCACTTGTCTTTGCACTACGATGATGTCGGAGTAAATGTGCAGTCATATTCATTGTGTTCCCACTAGTGCTGTCAACGTTAATCTCGTTGAAATGACGTTAACGCCACAACACGGCAAATCTCCGTTAACGAGCTACCGCGGATCGCCCCGTGCGTGGGGCTGGACGGCCAACACATTAACGAGGTAACTGCGCTAACGCACTAGTTCCCACCAATGTAATTGAGCATTGCGTGGCACATCCGACATACTGTTTTACTTTTATTACCTTCAGGATCATACTTCACATGAAAACTAAAATAGTTCCAAACGCCAGATCTGAATGAGGGTGGGGGGGGTTCAATTTGCCATGTTGCAAGGAGAGCTTAACTTCTGTCTCACTAGCTTGCCCTGCGCTCGACAGAAGGAAAGTTGATCAAATAAATTAAAATTTTGTATTGTTCGATACATATGCGTACCGAACCAAAAGCACTGTATCGAACGGTTCAATATCGACACGAGTATTGTTGCACCCCTAGTATAGATAGATAGATAGATAGATAGATAGATAGATAGATAGATAGATAGATAGATAGATAGATAGATAGATAGATAGATAGAATTTAAAGATCATTTTCCTTGCTTTATGAATTGCATGTTTATTATATCTTTTACCTTCATTTTTTTTCTATCTAATTCCCTTTTATGCTGTTTTACATGCTTGGTTAAGGCCAGTTTCGCTTTTTATCTTAGACAGATCTTAGAGTTAGATAAACTGACTGTAGAGGGAGACAAATATAAATAAAATTTATGAAAAGTATCCACAACTTAGATGAAATCAAATAATTTTACAATCAAATGCACAAACATACTTTAGGCCACAGTGCCTGCTGCACATTTCTGTGACGTCATAACATTTTTTCACACTGAGCCACATTCCTGTATTTCTTTTTTCCTTTTTTTTTCAGTGTTTAAAATGATTCAAATTGTGATATTGTAGGTTTTGTGCCAGGGGGAGGCCTAAGGGCTTGCCCTACATCATTCATTATGCCCTCGCCCATCAAGCAGCACAAGCAGTACTGCTCTGGAGTAATTCCAAAAGGGCTCTCATCATTAGCTTGCCACTTGGTGGCCAATTGCTAGAGCAAAGGAGACAAAAGCTGAAGTCCACCCCTGCATGCTCTGATTGCTCTGAGGGAGAGAGAGGGGGGGAGACAGAGAGAACGAGGGGTAGAGGAAAGATGGGGGCCTCCTTTTTGGCCTGGTAGAACACAGATTCCTACTGCAGAGTAGTTTTAGCACAGGGTGTCCTGAACAGAGGTAAACAGAATCTCGAGCTTCTCTGTGGGTTTTCATTTGATTTAGAGCTCTGTGGTTTAAAGGAGTATCCTCAAGGATGATTGAATTAGGAGGAGTGACAGTTAACATCAGACTCAAGGACAGACAAAGAGGTTTCCTGTTATCTGTCTGATTTATTTAATTGCAAATAATCCTCAAATTCTTCATAATAGCAGCGCCTTTGTATTCTTGGCAGGTGTTTGATCCCTCAGATAAACTAATCATTTCCAACACAAGTGAAGGACTATTGAAATAACTGTCAGATTATGGACACACCATGAAAAAGGGGGATTCATTTTCCATGATTCTGACATGAAGTAATTAAAGCCTTTGATTTATCTTGATCCTCTTCCTCCTTGTTGCCTTTTTTGCCTCTTCTCTGACTTGCTTTCACTCTTCCGACTAGTAGATTTGGCCATGCTGTGATCTTACTGTGCCTCCAGGCCCTCAGGTTATTTGGATATTGTGTGGAGTCAGAGCTTTGTCAATCAGATAAGCAGTGACCTTGCAGACCTAGCAGATAAGACGTTACATGGCAAGAGGAAATGGCAGCCAGCATGGGACACAAGGCTCGACTATGAATGCTCAGTGAAGCGACACTGATCACAGCTGTTCTGTACAAGAATGAAAATATATTACTTGTGCCTTTTGTAATTTCCAATTTATAGTGACTGATCTGATTTGGACCTTGCTGACAAGTGCTTGTCTTATTATCTGTTGAATAAAATCCCTGCAAGGTATTACAAGTTTGACTAAGAAAACAATGACTGGAAAAGGAAACAGCCTTGTAGAATTTTATATTAAAGGCCAATATTATGGGATTGTGATCATTAGCCATTAAATTTTTTGTACCATCTTTTAAAATACCAAAATTTAAAATGGGTTACATCAAATCCGAGTATTTTTAAACAGCTACAAAAAACACAGTCCCGATAGTCACAATAAATGACTTGCACATAGCCATTTCAACTGCCATGGAGTCACTGAGTTTGTAAGGAATAACACAAACTTGCCACTCATTCCATTGCACTGAGAAATTACAAAAGGATGAATGAGGGGCAGGTCTTTGTCTAGGACCGCAGCTTTGGGTGGTCCACAGGTTGGAAGCCCTCTGGGAGGGATCAGGCAGACCTCCACGTATAATGCCAAGAAGACGACTGTTATTTTTAAAGGGTACACACTAATTTAAAGGCATCTTTGCCACAGCCCAGAGTTCGTTTTTGTTTGAAAATTATTTTTTCCACAAAGCTATTACTTTGCTTTTAACCATAAGTAAATAATTGTAAGTGATTTTTGGAAAAATAATCTGGTTTTAGCCAATGTCTGACTAACAAAACCTCAGATTCATTACATATATAAAAGCATGCAATGTCTCTCCACTGTGAAACCCAAGAGAAATACCAAAAATACACCATAACACAATATAATCTATTGATTTAAATAACAAATACATAAGCCACACGATAATCTTTGAAAATGTTTGCTGAGCCTATACTCATTTATTTCAACACTCTGCTTCATATTCACACACATTTAGGTCTGGGAGCTGCCCAGGGCAACCACAGTTCTCTGCTGCTGGGGCACTGAGCTGATGGTTCACTTCTTTTCTCAAGAGACCCTTGATGGATGTTGTTCAGCAAGGGAAGAGAAATACCCATTCACCCCCCTAACTGTCTAGGAGTTCAAGCACTTCACTCACAAGCTCTCCCAAATAAAAGGGTTACCACTAGAAATATCAGACAAGTAAAGCCAATTACACTCACTTTAGCTGTTGTATAAGTTCATGGCATAAAGGTTTCCAAACTAATTTCCTCAGTGAGCATTAAGTACAAATTTTTGTCTGCAGTGGTGGTATCAGCCCACCCTCCACGATGCCTGAGTACTGCAGTCAGAGGATTCAGGTTACAAGACCTACCGTGTTCTGCATGTAGCTGTTGATTGTGGTTTAACACATGAGACTGTGGTGTTTTCCCCACACTTCAACTTTTCTCCTGGGACGCCTTAAGGTATTGTACCACCATACCAAACTTTCCCCCATGTCAATCCAAAGGCAGGCTTGAAATGTTCCAACTACATACGATACATGGCTGCATAAAAAACTGCAGTCTTCATGAGTCCGTTATCAAGTACATTCCCGTGTCCAATCAATAAAACACTAACTCAGAAAACTCAGTAATTTAATGTACTAACTTGACTAAGTTACCAAGGCTGTTTGTGTCAATACTTTATATAGACCAACTCAAGAGTCAGGACCCCCTAAGTCAATTTGCCAGATACAAAGACATCTTTTCAGAAGCTTCAATAACTCTGAATGTATAAATGACATTTACATATGTGATGTTAAATAGACAGAGATCTATTTAATCAGCAGCAAATCAGAAGACCTGAAAGCCTGCAGACAACTAAATCAATTGTGTGACTGCAGCACCCTCTATTGCCAAAAGTGGAGACTAACTTATGAATGAATGCTTCCTAGACTGAGCTCGAAGACTATCCCTGGACAGTCTGTCACAGGGCTAACACAGAAAGACAGACAAACATTCACACTGTCATTCACACTTATTGACAATTTAGAATAATTCATTAACCTAATCCCCACATGTCTTTGGACTGTGGGAAGAAGCCTGAGTACCCTGAGACAACCCATACAGACATACAGGAGAGTGCATGCAAACTCCACACAGAAAGGCTTCAGCTAATTGGTGGATCCAAACCCAGAGAATCTTTTTGCTGTGAGGCAACAGTGCAAAAATAAGCTGAGTTGAGGGCAATTACTCTTCCATTTCTATCTTTCTATAAGTATCCTTACTGGCCGATCTTAGTTGGTGGAAATTTTTAAGCTGTTAATACACTTTTAATGTTAAAGAATTTAGGATTCTAGTGACAACTAATCAGAATCTTTAAGTAAAAATCTGACTTAGCCATACACACATTTTAAATCACCAGAGAGACTAGTGGCATTTTAAAGACGGTTTTTGGTGTACTGTGTTTGACCATTAAGTCAAACACAATACATACAGGAGAGTTTTACTTTAACTACTCTTTATATGCTTTATTTAATGCTTGCTTATGGCAGTTTCCCTCAATTAAGGGAGGTCTGCCGAGTTTTGAGCCACTCTGTCTGGGAAGCAAGAGCCTTCAAGCACCTCTACAGTTAGTGGAAAAAGATCCTCGCTACAGGTGGGTTGGACTTAAAATGATCTGTGAGGATTTTAACATGAACGTCCATTTCTGTTATCTCGGTGACAAAGTTTACTAAACATTACACTCCTACTACCATTTGGAGACAGATCCTGGATGTTCTAGACATGTATCGCTTATGTTTAGCTAAAAATGTTACTAGCCTCTTTTTCCATTACCATGTGTCCATTGCTTGACTATTTCAACTCATTTTAATTAATCATAATTACAACCATTTTCTGTAACCTTTAACTTCATAATAACACAAATACTCACTGGTCACTTCATTAGGTACACAAATCTAATCAGCCAACTGGTTAGATATTTGAATGTCAATGAATTTCAATGCATTTAGAGATGTAGAGATGGTCAAGCTCACCTACATTAGTTCAAACAGAACGTAAGAAAGGGGAAGAAAGATTATTTAAATTTGACAGTCTAGTGTGAGTATTTCAGAAGCTGCCAGTCAACTGAGATTTTCTTACACAACCATCTCTAGGGTTTATAGAGAATGGCCAAAAAAAGAAAAAGAAAAAAAGTCTGTAGCCCTGCGACAGACTGGCGACCTGTCCAGGGTGTACCCCGCCTCTCGCCCTATGACAGCTGGGATAGGCTCCAGCGCCCCCCGCAACCCTGAAAAGGATAAGTGGAAGCGAATGGATGGATGGTCTAAAAGAGAGAAAATATCCAGTGAGTGGGAATTCTCTGGGTGAAAATGTCAGAGGCTAAAGGAGAATGCTGAGTTGATGGGAAGGAAACAGTGACTCAAATAACCATTTGCTACAACAAAGGTATGTATCTCTGAATGCACAGCACATCAAAACTTAAAGCAGTTAGGCTACAGCAGCAGAACACCACACCAGGTGTCACCCCTGTTAGCTAAGAACAGGAAACTGAGGCTACAATATGCATGGACTCACCAAAACTGGACAACAGAATAATGGAATGGAATAATGTTGCCTGGCCTGATGAGGTGAATTGAACTCAACTGAGAAATTAAGTCTCAATTGAGATGGTAGAGTCAGAATTTGGCATAAACAACATGAAAGCATTGATCTGCCATTGTATCAATGGTTCAGGCTGGTAGTAGTGGTGTAATGCTGTGAGGGATATTTTCTAGGCAAACCTTAACCTCCTTAATACCAATTAAACACAATATAAATGTCCCAGCCTTCCTGAATAGTGTTGCTGTAACTGTACCCATATGGACTCCACTATTACTAAATCTTAATCCAAAAGCACTAATAAAATTAGGTGGAATGGGAGAGTAACACTAAGAATGTGCAGCTCACAAATCTGCGGCAACTCTCAGATGTTATTATGTCAGTATGTACAACAGTCTCTAAGATCTCTAATTTCTAATGTTTCCAGTATCATATTGACTCAGACAAAAAGAGTTAAGGCCGTTCCGAAGGTTAAAGGGAGTCCAATTTGGTACTAAAAAGTGTACTTAATAAAGTTGCCAGTGAGCGTACACGTCTTTCTGACAGTTTAGCTAACAGATGACTAGTTTACTTTCAGCCACGTATTTCACCATTTTATTAGTATTATCTTTAGTTTTTAAGCCTTTTCCCACACTCTCATGCCCTTATTTAAATAATATTTTTTTCATAACAATTGTGGTTTTTTTATGTTTCCATTGGGAAAAAAATCGGCGTTTGCTCCCACTCGTTCTTTAAGTCATTATTCTTTTATTGTCCTTATTTAAAATTCGTTTTTCTCCTATTCCATTTCGCAGCTCCCCGCCTCAACTTAACACCACCACAGCCACTTCCGGTTTACCCGGAACTTAGCATAAGTCCCAAAGATGGCGGAGCAAGGTCCGATGGCCATAGCGATGCGGCTACGAAATCAGCTACAGTCCGTTTACAAACTGGACCCACTGCGAAACGAGGTGAGTATTGGTGTTACTTGAGCTCGTCCTCACAGAGGGGGGAAGGTACCGAGCGTCGAAGTGTAGCAAGGGGGACTTAATCCCACGTATTAGCGGCAGATCGTTGTCGCCTCCGCGGCGCTGATGGAGAGAGAGGAGAGCGATGCTGCTGAAGCGCTGCGAGGAGAGACGTGCTTGAGCATGCGTAGAGGGCATGAGTGCGATCGTGTTGTTTTGTAGAGCAACGTGCTGAAACCTTTTCAACTAACTGTTATTTTGCTTTTTCCAGAGCACACATTTAGCACTTATTCTCAGTTCAAGTTGGGTTTTTTTTGTTTATTTACATTTAATTCAAGCCTTGTGTGAGTGAAGTGGGGCGGTAACGATCGTTGCACTCCGTGGGTTCTTTCTCGTTGTGTAACGAAGTAACGGCTCTCGTTTCGAACTGCTGTTGGTTTGTGGTTGATTTGATCGTACGCAGTTGTTAGTAAGAGAACGCTTCGTTGCTTTTACTCGATTTTCAATGTTTCATCGCGATGCTGCCCGTAGTTTCCACCAAATCTGTGCAAAAACGTGACAAACATCATTCCACTTTTCTATTAAAATGTCCCCCTTTGTTTCAGTTTAACCCATGTTTTGTATCAATATTCACCGGCGCCACTAGTAGGAAAACTTTCTTTTGTTTTTGTTCGGTTCGTGGGTCTTTCCCACAGAGGTCAAAGGTCAGGGTCAGCTTAGCGCAGCACCTCTCTGAGCTGGACAAACCCGTTTTCATGTTTGACTACTTGAGCAAAACACAGACACTTGTCTACAGGGATGAGTTATAAAAAAGTTCTTGTTAAATTCAGCTTTAAACTCCGAGTTTTCATACATTTAAAAAAAAATGGCACCCACTAAAGAGCCTTTTCCATTCCAAAGAAAATCTTCAGTACTGCACCTTTCTAAGTTTTTTAAATATTAAATTTACTGAAACTTAAACAAAAATGTCTGCTAAAAATATAGCAAAACCCACAAAAACTGTATGTAGATCAACTGGGCTTAAGTGCAGAATCACCATTCAAAGGCCCATTGTGCGCATGGATATAAAAACAGTACAAGTCTGAATGCTCGACCTTTGCAGTGACCGCATACTATGACTCCACAGGAATTGTGCTGTAGGGGACATTTTAATTTGGTCTCTGTTGTTCCTTTAGAAAGAGGGGAATACACTGCACTACAAAGTTGTCCTTAATAGTCTGTTACCTTTATCTTGTGAAAATCCCAGCTCCTTCAGATTTTTAAGTAAGCTTTCTAGTTTGATAGTGCCTTCATCCATAGCTCTCGTTATTTAAATGCAGAGTTTCTTTTTATGGCCTTTTGCTTGCTTTTGCCAGCAGTCCTTCTCTCATCCCTATTTTTCCATGTTCTTAGTTTAAATCCAGAGGCAATCATAATTTTGATTTTTGTACATGTAGTGCCTAAACTATGGAACAGCCTTCATCAGACCAACAACTCAAATGAATCAGTGGTTTATTTGTTTTGTTAAACACTGGCCATGTGCCCTTTGCCTTTGGCTATATTTCACAGCAGTGTTTTCACTGGAATTATACCCTTACTGTTTTGTAAGTATAATTCTACTACGGGTATCACAATAACCATTACATTCAAAGAAATTAGACATCAATGTTGTGACATAAATGCATAAAAGCAGTGTTTTTGTACTTTTATTTTGACTTTAAATATTTCCCATAAATGACACAATTCATACATACATAATAAGCAAAGATTTGTACTTTGTGACATAGGGCCTTTTCCTACTGGACCACATCCAGCCTAAACCATTGATACAAGGCAGGATGGATCCATGCTTTTGTGTTAGTTACACAATGTCCAGTTTTATATCCTGCTCTTAGCTGAAAATAGTGGCACCAGTGTGGCCATCTGTTGGTGTAGCCCATCTGCTTCAAGGTTTGACATGTTCAGAGATGCTCTTCTGCATACCTTGGTTTCATGAGTGATTCGTTGTCAAAGCAGTCTGAGGCATTTTCTCTTTTTCGGAACATTGTCTATAAACCCTAGAGATGTTTGTGTGTGAAAATCCCAATAGAGTAGCAAAATACTCAGTCCAGTCCTTTTGGCAACAAGAACCATGCCATATTGAAAATCACTTCAAGTCATTTTCCCCCTCCATTCTGATACTGGGGTTTAAATTTAGCAGGCTCTGTTGACCATGTCTGCATGCCTAAATTTCGTGTTGCTGCCATATGACCTGCTAGATATTTGTGTAAACAAGCAGTTCCACCTAACAAAGTAGCCAGCTTGTCAAAACACTTTCTTTTTGTCTCCACAGGAGGAAGTGAAGTTGAAGATCAAGGACCTGAACGAACACATTGTCTGCTACCTTTGTGCAGGCTACTTCATAGATGCCACAACAATAACAGAGTGTTTACACACCTGTGAGTGTTAACAGAGCCAAATGATCATTTATTCTAATATCATTTGCTGCCAACAGCCTTAATGCCGTTTCACAGGCACTATTAAACTGTCTGTTATCAGCATAATGTGAAGAAAATATCTCTGTTTCTTTTTTTCCTCTACAGTCTGTAAAAGTTGTATCGTAAAGTATTTGCAAACAAGCAAATATTGTCCAATGTGCAACATCAAAATTCATGAAACACAGCCGTTACTCAACCTCAAATTGGATCGAGTGATGCAAGACATTGTCTACAAACTGGTGCCTGGATTACAAGAAAGTATGTAAACAAAACTGCTCTCTACTATTTGCTAGTTATAGTTGGAGTCGGTTAGTTTTTCTAGGCACGTGTGCTTGTTTTGCACCTGCCAAGCAAGTGAATGCTGGAGTAATAACCAAATGAAAGCATCCTTTAACAGAATGAAGTTTTTAAGTGATGTAGGCTGTTCTTATGAGTTGCTGCCTTTCACATTTGAATGATTTTCTTAGTAAAATCCTTTGTTGTGTTTGCTTAGGTGAAGACAAAAGAATAAAGGAATTTTATCAGTCACGTGGATTAGAGAGAGTCATTCAGCCTGCTGGAGATGGTAAGTCTTCATTTTATTCTTGCATCTGTCTGCATTATACAAAAAGACACTATCTGGAATCCAGTGCATTAATTGGTTGAATGCAAATCTTGCCATATTGACCAAGCTGTTATCAAATAATGCAGTGGTTTTGAATTAGTTAATGAGTGACTATGAGACTGATGTTTATCTTAATAACACAAATCTTACCTTTTGGCTGATATACTGGACAGAATTATGCCACACTGGCCACAGCTGCAAATTCTTTTTCAAGGTTATCATCAAATTTCAAGCATTTATGCTTTTTTGCAAGTCCTGAGCACCGTAGTCAGTTAGTGACAGAGGTGGTGATTGTCTGCCCTGAGTCAAACTGCACACAGCAAAAAGACCAGTGTTAAATGAACTCCCACAGAGTCATTTTCAACACTTTTTCGGGGTTTATATAGCTCCACACTCTTTAGAGTTAAATCAACATTTTTGAAATAGTTAAAATATTTAACACTGTGCCAGAGTTCATGTTTTAACTCTCAAAACAGAGTTAAAGTAACACTTTAGAGACTGAATAAGTGACTCTGCTGAGATACAGCTTTTAACCTTCTGGTTAGTGTTGGCTTCACTCCCTATAGTGTCAGGCTTTCTACACTGGAAAGTGTTAAAATTGCACACAATAAATTTTCCCAAAAAGGACATTTATTTTGTCATCTAAAAGTTGTTAAGAGGGTACAATGTACACTGTCTAATCTGAAACATTGTATGACCTTTGCATATCGAAAGGTTTATAAAACTTTATTTTTGACATTTTCACTATGCATCTCTCCTCAGTATGTACAACTCTGAATGCATATAGATGTACAACTCTGTAAACAACATGTTTCCCATAAAAAGATGACATCTCAACCAAAAGTAAATCACTTGTTTGGCAAAAGACAGGCAGGTCTTCTTCCACTGCACTGGAAATAACAAGTCCAGCTTTATATTATCTTGGGACAAATTAAACACAAAGTGTGCTTTGAAAAGTTCATCAAATGCTCCGAGTGAGTGGCTGCCTGGCATGGAATGAGATGCTTATCCATTGTGATGTAGAAGGTGTCAGTCTTGCTCTTCTGATGCCTGACAGCGAGGAGGTATGGTTGCCAACCATACCTCCTCTGGAAGAGCATCAATTGCAGAGATGCTCTTCCAGACTGCAGCATGACTGGGGTTGACATAAGGAAACTGAAAATTATTCACAGAAATGATGTCCAAATACAGAAATAAATAAATAAATGTAGAAGAGATTGCTCAAAGACATATTATTGAAATTTCATGATATAATTACCTTATGAAAGACTACAAGTCTCTGACTTGCATCACTTGCGCTGATTTTTGGACCTCTGTCCTCCTGGTAGTGGTGGAAGGAGATGTAACAACAACAACAACAACAACAACAGCGATGACATTTCTTGTTTAAAGGCTGAAGATGAAAAGACACAAAATTAATACAATTTCATCAAATGTACTGATCTGTTTTACAATGAAAACAGGGAAAGTTAAAGTTGAAAGTTGTAAAAAGTAGATCAATTTTTAGAGATACACAAGAAATTTTAAAGTTTTTTAAATTTAGTCAGTTAGTATGCATTTATTTGGCACAACTATAAAGAACACAACATACACTGAATACATACCCATGACTATCAATCATGTGAGCCACAAGTATGTTAACCATTTGTCATCTCGTGGCATCCTTCATGGTGTTTGTTGCTTGGTATTCCTGTATTTACTTCGTCACCACCAAACTTGCTTCTTAACACAGTTTCAATTAACTATTAAAAATGAAAAAACAAACAAAAAGAGAAAAATGAACATTGAGGAAAAACCTGGCAATAAGGAATCTTTCTAGGAACTTGAGAGGAAAAAACAAAGCACAAGTGTCAAGCTTTGTAGCAACCTGTTTAGCAAATACTGCAGCAGTATTGTTAACTCTGCATCTCTTGCATGGGACCTCATCTACGATTATAGTTGAGGCACGTGAGCTGAAGCTTGAGTTGGAGTCAGGCAACTCAGAAGCAGAAGACAGGTCAGGAAACACTAAAGAAAAGGAAAATGTCAAATAATTTGTTCAATTGAATATAAAGTGCTTGATTATACTTTTAGTGTATCTCACCATGATCGGTGAATACTGTTAACAGCACGTTGCCTTTATTTTTTTTTGCAGTTCTTTTGATGTCAAACTGCATGTCAAATTCCACAAAACATCAAACAATAGAGGGGCATTAATGCCAGCCTGAACCGTTTACGTTGGTTTTTTTCATCACTAACAGCTTGAATGTGATCTGTAACATAGATAGATAGTTAGAGGCTGTTAACAGTTTGCATTAACTCTTTATTGCCAGCGCCAATAGCTAGCATATTTTCTTTGTTTAAATCTTTTAAATGCACAAAATACATTTTATAGCACCAGTTTCTAACTATCTTTGTAAGTTTGACTTAATTCTACTTACCCTGTAGAACTGCATGCAGGTGCAAAATCAGTACTGTTCTTCCATGAGGCTCCAACTGATGAAGAAAAATGCCCGCACTGGGGGTGTCTGGGAGGGCTGGGCTTAACTTGAGTTCAAAATGAACTCTATACAGAGTTAAAGCTATTAAGTTAACTGATGACAGAGTTAACATTTTTAACCAACCTCTGTGCAGAGTTTCAGAATTTGGAATTTTCTCTTTTAACTCATTCACTGCCATTGACGTCTATAGCCGTCAATTGCAGTGAATGAGTCAATGGGTTTAACTCATTCACTGCCAATGGCTGGCAGTGAATGAGTTAAGAGTTAAATCAACAATGATGGAATACATTTTGTCAAATAACTCCAACATTGAGTACAATTTAAGTCAGAAAGTGTTTAAATCACACGTTGAGGCTTAAAATCAACTCTGAGACATTTACTGCAGCACATTTCAACACTCCAATTTTTGCTGTGATTGTCTTTTTTCTGTCTAGATGGTGTACCAGATGCTACAGTACCTTACACAAGCTTTGACCACTCAAAAGCTCACTTCTACAGATACGACGAGCAGGTTTCACTGTGTTTAGAAAGGTTAAGGTAGGCTGTACTTTTGCCTGTAATGGATTATCTTAAAGTGATCTGTGTGTACTTTTATAAAATATTTATTTGAGATAAGGCTGATAGAATGTAAATATGAAGGTGATTATATTAGTCTGCATGTTGTAAGCTATGAGGTTCAAGATAAACCTGTTTTAACAAAGCATGCATGTTTCAAAGCTCTTTATTTCTTGTGTTTCAGTTCATCACTAGCTGAAAAAAAAGATAAAACAAAGCTTACTCTTCAGGTAAGTCACTAATAAGCCCTGATAGAGTACCATAAAAGTACATCAGCAAGTCTTTTTACTTTGTGAGATTGTTAAGTGTTTATTATTGCTTTTAAAGTGGCCTCTTTCAAACATGTCTCCGGGGCACATTTTTTTGAAGCTTTTACAAGTTATTTCCACACTTAACTGTACAGCAAATACATGGCACAGTGACAAGTGCGGACATAGAAGGTCTGGTTTGTCTGGCTGCTGATGAAACATCACACTCACAGAGAGACAGGGATAAGTGGGAGAAATACACCAGTGAGGCATGTAATCATTCTTTATTTCCCAACCAAACTGCTTCTTTCTCAATAACTGGATTTTCGTAGTATCTTTGGCCCACGTATTGAAAGCGGAGGCTTAAGCTGTTGGGTAATGTTAGCAGTGGTTAGTGTTGAGGTCCTTATGTCAAACAAGCTGTGTTAACTCAAACATCACAAAGAAGTGTATCATTAAATAGTTGGAACTAATACATTGTTTTAAATTGCTTTGGGGACCAGATCTATTAATGTATACTTGTCAAGTTTTCGCTCTCTAAGTGCACAACCACTTACCCGTCGTTATGTCATCTATTCTTTGGGCCAAACCGTTTGGATTCATGGAAAATGAAGGCTGCTACTAGAATGGCTTCAATGGATCTTTGCTCTATATATATTTCGGACAGTGTTTCTCAAACCTGGAATGCTCAACTTTACAAGCAAAAAAACTATTATTTTATGCAGTAAATTGAAACCCACACTTACAGAAATGGTGAAATGTTCTTATTTCGTTTCAGGGGATTTCCTTTTGCTGGAAAGCCAAAACTTGTACTCAGCGTACTGTATATAGACAGGTCCATATATATTTGGACAGACAGTTTTTTTTTTTCTACTTTTGCTTCTGTACATTACAACAACGAATTTTAAATATATACATATATATTTAAATTTATACATACACAATTGTTATGTTTGTTGTTGTTGTTTTTGGTTGTGTACAGTGTCCTTGAGTGTTTTGAAAGGCACTTTCTTAAATGAAATGTATTATTATTATTATTATTATACATATATAAATACAGAATATACAAGTAAGCAATGAAATATACTCATTAACGAAATGTAGCAGCCAAATGTCTATTGCACAGTATTTCGACAATATGAAACATGGAAAAAAGAAAAATATATTGGTGGAAATGTTGCCTACTAAACATTTCCATATTTTGGTTTAATGGGTTAATTTTGATTGACAAATTTATTGAAGGACAGATGAGTACAAAGTAAAATGGAACTTATTGTCCAGTTCAGGTTGGGTATAAGGATTATTAGGGGATCCATTTAATCCAAACATGCTGTACATCATCGGCCCCCAACCTTTTTTGTGCCACGGATCGGTTTATGTGACGGGCCGGCCTTTCAGGTGTCGCAGATAAATATAACAAAATAAAACCAGTACTTGTACAAAAAAAAAAAGATTTATTCATAACACACAGGAAAAGACCCGGTAAACCAAGTTAACGATAAAAAATGATGACAAAAACCGACAAAACCCCCGAAACCCATAAATTTCACAGCCAAGCCTCAACTCTCGTGGCCCCGGGGTTGGGGACCGCTGCTGTAAATCATCAAAAGTGCAATGACTTGTTTCTCCAGCAGAGGGCACCATTGTTTCACAGACGTTCATGTGATACCAAAGCCATGCCCATTTCCTAAACTCTTCCACTTAAGAGGAGTTTGATTGGGAGAGTTAATTTTGATTTTGCATGGCTTCAATTTCATAATAAGGCAGATTTGGGCTTTGTTGTTTAGGTGTTTCATCACAACTTTTAGTATCGAAAAAATTTGTGACTATATTCAGTTGTACTTCACCCTGACCACTTTCTCACTACTCTGCATTTGCAGTCGTAGTTTGCGTTGGTTTTTTTTTTTTAACTGAGACGTGAAATAATTAAAGCAAATTTCTGAGTTCTACAAAAAGAACAGTAAAACTCACCCTGCTTTCGTGGGGATAAGTAAGTTTAGCACCGTGGCTTAAGAGTGTCGAATAAGTCAGTCGGGACTGGAAAATGTCGAGCAGGAAGCAGAATTTTTCTTCACTGTAAATCTAATTGTAACACGAATAAGCCACACCCTGGTGTTTCACTCCCATCTAATTTATCTTAGTTTATATTTCCTTAATACTTGAAATGTGCTTTTGTAACAAAACACGGTTAGAGTGGGTGAGACTGTACAAATGTTGATATTATAAACATTTTATTATTTTAAGGACAAAATGTAAGACCACTGTTAAGACAGAGGCGTGCTTTTCTAGCTTTACAGACAAATCTATAAATACTTTTTATAACTATTGGTATAAAACTTTGACTCAACCCTGCAACAGTTCCTCCATCAATACAAAGTGTGAGTGTTAAAGTCCAGAAGTTTAACTGAGCCCAGTTTATCAGTTTTACAGTTGTTTTTTTTTTTTAAGAAAAAGGTATAAATTTGACATATTTACCTTCAGAATAAACAAGAACAGTCCCTGAACATCTCCCCTGGGGTTATAGGAGGCTATGCAGTAAAATAAATGTGCAGCTGGCCATAATTTATTTGAATTATTTTCAGTTTGAACATATTAATGACTCATTATATTGCTTGTCTGAAGTTTTACAGTGCACTGTTTGACTTTATCTCTGCAGCAGAAGTTTGTTCGCTGTTCTGTTCGAGCAGAAGTGAGGCACCTACGGAAAGTGCTTTGTCATCGATTAAACGTAGAAAAACACCAGGTAAGTCAGCCATACTCTTTTATCTCATCAAACTGTAACATTACAATATTATTTCCCAGCATTTTTGTTCTTCCCTGATATAAAAAGTTATTTGTTTTAATTACTGTGTAAAATAATTGATCTGTCTAACCAACCCCACTCTTGATCCCTCATGCTTTTTTTTTACAGGGTCAACTTATCCTGGCCCTTAATTACAATTAATTTTTAATCTTTATTAGACATGTTTGTCGATTTCAGACCAAAAAATCCAGTGAATTTCTCTAATAATAGCTAGAATTTCACCCCAGGACTACATACCTTAAAGGGCTTTTTTCCTGTTTGCATTTGCGCTACTAATAATTAATGACATACCACATGTTTCAGTTTAAATGTGTTAAACTGTGTCACATCTTGGTAAACCCAACAGACACAATAAAGCTGCATCCTTGTTTAAGAAGTAAAGAACTTACTGTTTACCTTTATTTGTGTCAAAATGGTTAAGTCAGACTTAATTTAATTTCCATTAAGATCATTTTATCTTTACATTATAAATCACAACTCTACCTATTAATGTTTCTGCTCGTCCTTACTTGAATGTTTTGTTTGCGGGTGTCATTGTGGCGCATTCATAACATAAGCCATTTCTGTGTTTATCTTTGTCTGTTCTTTCTTGCCCATTTTGTTTTCTTGTGTTTCACTGAGATAGGTTTTAGATTCTCAGACAGAAATAAAAAAGCTAATTAAAATGTTGGTTAATCTTCCAAAGAGGGCTGTATTATATGCAGTAATAATAACATTAGTATAGTGTTTTACTGTTAGGACCTTAGCTGACTTGCTCTGTCAGTTCCAGCTCTCAGGCTGTATTTTCCTCATGTGTGCTACAAAAGGATCAAAATAGATTTGTATTCTTTCCATCACATATAGACTTAATAAAGCCTGGACACACTGGTCAAACAAATGTGCTATTATGTTTTTGGGTTGTTTTTGTTTTCATTAAGGTCTCTCAGGGACAAATTCCATTTAAAAAATTCAGAATAAAGTAGTTTAGTCCATGACAGTAGCAGTGTCATTAACACAAGCTGCCCAGTCATGTTTTCAGTGAAGAAAGAAGTAATAGAAGTCTATATCAAGTTTTTCTTCACATCTGTTTGTATGGCCTCCCTACAGGTCCAGATGCTGTTCAATAACGAGTTTCTGCCAGATCACATGACCATGAAGCGGTTATGGCTCTCACACTGGTTTGGCAAGGTACAGTGCACCCACTGTCAGCTAGCACAGATAAATGCCACACATTTCTTTACACCTGAACAATTCCTTTGTACTAGAATTCAGTTGGTAAATAAGGAGAAAGTTTTAAGATGTATAATAAAAAATTCCAGTCATAGCTTGAAAAATAACTGTTAAAACAATCTGTTTCAATTGAATAAAACACAGTCTGGAAGTAGTGGGATAGGTTTTGCGTTATCTGTGCAAGATGTGTATGGTTATGTATATCTCACTTTAAATACTGCAATATCTTTTCCCTTTAGGCCCAGCCATTAGTTCTTCACTACACCATCAAGGACAAAAGGAACAGATAGGACTTGTTTTTCAGTTGGACAAAAGCTGTACATATTTTGTACAATACATATTCTATTTTAATAGTGTTTGTGTACATATACTTATTTTCCTTGTTTTGTATTTTTGAAAATAAAATTTTAAATGGAAAAATGAGCTTGTGTTAATGACTGGGTAGATGTTTCCATCAGCATAAGGCCTGCATACGCAAAAGGTTCTCGGTGTCTAATTCATCATTTATTGTACACATCACCTGACAGGCTGAATGGAGGGTTGTGGACAGAATACAAAGAGATTGGTGCTCATTGCAGTTTTATTTAATATCTTGATGAAAGCTGCAATAAGTTATTCGGTACGTGTGAGTTATGATCCAGTTGGCAATGAAGAAAATCCACTCAGCAGTGGATTTTCTTTTCCCTGCGTACAAATCCATAATCATTAGTGAGGTTACGGCTGCAGTTGTGAAACCATATTATTTATGGGGGGGTTGGGGGTTTTTTTGGACGGGGGGGGGGTTGTCTGCCTTACTATTAAAACTTGTCAACAAATAGCTTAACTGCAGCCATGTGTTGGCACTGTGAGTGCAGTGTTTCGTTTAATTTCAAAATTGAACACAAATTATTTTCCTATGTTTACATTAAAAATATATAATCATTACTTGTTTTGCCATGAAGTTATTGGATGTTTTTCATGATTTTTTTTTTTTTTTTAGTTTAAGTTTTAAACTTTAAATGGCTACTAGCAAAATAAATGATGTGCAGAAGATATAAAGAGCAAATGTGAAAAACAAAATCAGATTCCTTAGCTTTTTCCCCCACTTTCATGATTAAAGTAAAATCTGTTTTGGCTGCAGATACAGCCCCAAATACGTCTGCCATGCTTTACACATCTGGACTATTTCCCCATCTTCCATGAGAAAACTGTTCATGCTTCTGCAGGTAGTTTATCTCTGAAATAAAACATCTTCTAAGTTTGTTTGCAGAGCGCAGCACATTTCACACTGGTTTTTGCATTTTCAGTTTTTCTGGGGCCTCTCACAGAAAAGTTGGGTGTATGATTGTTTCAAAGATCGTGTTTTTAATAGTCGCCCACGCCCCACAGCAGTAGTTTTTTTGTCGAGTCAGAAACCTGTGACTCCTAATATTAGGAAGTGTGAATATGCGTCTCCTATCTCAGACATGTAGCTGCTTCTGTGTTGACACAGACCACTTGGTTTCCTCTCTCACAGGCCTGCTCAGGCTAGATTTACAGCCATGCCATGTCTTTTCCATTTTTATAATTGACCTTACTGTAATCTGAGCGATATTCAGCGCCTTGGAAACAACTACTATCCCTCCCCTGCATGGTAGTTCTCTGTAAACATGTCAGTGTGTAGATTGCTCAGGATTATCCCTACATGCACATTTAAGCTCACTGCTTATGCAACTGTGTGTGTGTGTGTGTGTGTGTGTTTTCCAGTCATCCACATGAATTGTTTGCTTTTATTTACAAAGCAGGTCAGGAAAATTACGAAGTAATTCAGTAATATAAAAAGTCTGAACCTTAAAGTGTTTGTCCTCAAAGTCACTTAGTTACAGCTTTTTGTTGTTGTTGTTGTTTTTTCTTAGCAGTTAAACATTTCAACTCACAAGTTAGGATTCCTGCAATATACAGATTTTTAAAAATCACGAAATTTGTGGCGACGCATCCTGAGATTATATGGTCTCAAACAATCCCTGAAACCAGCAAAAGTTTTCATTAGGTCCTGCATACCTGATAAATGCCCCTATCTATGAAGCACCATGCTCCCACACTCTGTTACAAATCTGTGGTTCACATCCCAAACTGGAGAGATAAGTGCTTTAGAAAGTTCCCCCGTTTCAACCAAACTGCTGTTTTCAGAGTCACTGCAGCGCTTCTTATGGTGACCTTCATGTTGTTCAGTGAGTCCAGTGAATTTTCTCTTTGGAATAACAGAATGCAAAACCACCTTCCCCCCCCCCCCCTTCTTTCTATAACACATGGATATTTTTCCACATGGCTTTTGGGGAAAACTGAGGGAGTTTTATCTTTGCACTGAGTTTTATCTCTGTCACATTCTGTGGCTGTTTTGCCCTTCTTGCAAAGCGAATCCTCCCAGATGGGCACTAGATGGCACACTTGGTGCTTTTCAGTCATCGGACTAGCTTTGATGTGTGCGATCTTGTCCTGAGTGAAAGCAAAGTCTCTGATAACCTGACATGATCTGATAATACATACAAGCCTTCTGTCTCTACTCTTTCTAAGTACGCTGTGGTGTTGCTGCCAAACCATTTAAGCAACAGTTTGCTGGGCTGCTCGATGGGTTTCTTAAAGATCTTTTTTGGACATTTATATTAAGAAAAAAAATAACAGTAAATGTTTAACAGTTGTGTAATATTGCATAGATAACATCTAGGATATTTTTGTTCTGTGCTAGATGTGAACAGACATCAGTGTTCATGTGTCTTAAAGGGCAAAGGTTAGAAATAACTTTAGAGTTCATATTGAAGAAATCCTCGTCTTCATCAAGGGGAGAACAATTTTCCAAGTGTGGAGGTCAGTAAGCTGTAGTAAGGCAGCTGTTGAGTAAAGAATCACTGGAATTTCTCATGGTGGAGCTTGAGGGAAAAAAGTATTTTCCATGTTTTTTACATTAAGCTTGATAACATCTAAACGTTACTATTAAAAAAAAAAAAAAATCCCCCCCTCCCCAACAAACACACACACACGTGATTTTCCACCCTTGAGGATGTCTCTTCAGGGTACTCTTATGTTGCAAACAAAACGATAGTCTTCTAAAGCTGTGACCTTCACGCCAAAATATATGTTTCCAGTTCTCTGTTGGAGCTTTTAACCACATTACAGGTTGTCTCTGGGTTTTTTGGTCCTCTTTATACTAAATTATAAATGTGCATCTAAACGTGACCCAGTGACTTTGAAAGCCAAGTGCCTGCTGTCTCTTGATGCACGGGACCATCTGTGTTTTAAAGTCAATTTGAAGAAAAGAGTCAAATAGATGGTACACGTTATCATACAAAGAAAAACAGCTATTCATACAGCAATTCAATTAAACATGTTAATTATTATTTCTAAACCAAGTTTTAATTAATGAAATTGATACTTTGTACCAAAAAATAAAGGATTGTAGAGATTTATCTGATTAATAATTAAAGCGGTTGTTATAAGCTCAGTAAAAATCACAATGAATTGAAGTTTTCAAAAATGGGTGTTATTTATAAAGAAAATGTTGTAGCTTTATCAGGAGGTTAATCCTATTGGGAGCTTTATCCATTTTACACTGACTTTTATTTAAGGCTCCATCCCCTGCGTTGTTCCTGCTGCCAGAGTGTCTTTATAATAAAAGGCCTACTTGACTTTTCAACCTCCACGATTCCAGCCGATTACTTCTATTGTGTTTGCCAGTCTGCTGTGTTTATCTGCCCGCCCAAAAGAAGAGAAGAAAAAACTCGGTCCTAACAAGCCCTTTAGTTTTCCCTCAGTTTCACCTTTTTTTTTTTTTGATTGAAGTGAGTTTTTCTAATAACGGACAATTAAAAATAAAAGACAATTGTCTCAAATAAGAAAACATTTTTCAGTCTGTTCTTCTTAGCAATAAAATAAATAAATAAACGATGTGATACCTTTTACGTTTATTTTGTAAAATGTTTTATTCTTTCTAATTTAATTTGAAATGTTGTTAAATTCATTTTTATTTTCCTTATTTCATGGTCGACAAACTGAATGCGAATTATCCGATTTTTCTTCTGAAATATTAAGAGCATTTGAAATTAATTTCGGTTGAAAATCATACATTTGAATACGCTTATCTGATTAGGTTTCTAAATTGAAAAAAAAAATAACTCGAAAATATTTTAAAGGGAAGCAATTTTAAAAATCCTGCAGGACGGTTTTTATGTTGAACATAAGCTTAAGGGAAACTCAGTTTAAGATAAATTACGTTCTGTCATTATATAAACTACAACAGCAGCCATCTCCCCTCCCTCACTAACGCACATTCACCAAACTTTTGGTGTGGCTACAAAACTGTTGCAAATGGTCGGCTGGCAGCAGCAGCAGCACGTCGCATTTCCACTGCCTCCCATTGAGGTTTATTCATTAGGATCCTCACACTAACCCATTTGCCATTCATTGGTGCCTTCTTCTCCTTTTTTCCAAACAAACCCGAGTCAAGAGTGGCAGATGCGTGCCATTATTGCCCACGGCTCGGTGGAAGCTGTTTTATGCAAGGCAAAGGCGGGTTAACCTAATCAATCATGTCCACTAGTTGTGTTAAAGACGATTCATAGAAGGAGGAAGAAAACATATGGCGCAGGGGTGGAGGCAAGCTTTTCTTAACACCGCAGCCAGACCGGGACCTTCTTGCGACAAGATGTATTCAAAGCCGGTGGAAAGAATGGGAATAAAGGCGGTGGACGGCTGCTAATTGAAGTCATGGCACTTCAGGCTTGAAAGCAGAGGTCAATTATTCAGAAAGTCCCGTTTTTACCAAGCGAAGCAAATTTTAGGGTGAATGTTTTATGTGTCTTCTTAAACTCTCAAAAGCAAATCCAGAGGTCGTTTGAATTCTATTTAGTGCGTCTTTATGATAGAAGATTTCTTTATAGAAAACAGGGATTATGGCCCATTTTCCTCCCTCTAAAATGTAAAATCAAACCCCGTTTATTTCAGTTAACTCTCTGGTTTATTTTTTAAATTTGGGCTCATGTGCACAATCACACATCCAACAGCGCCGAAAGCTTCTTGAAATACCATATAACCTTTATTTACATAGATGCTGATTAAATAGAATGTTACAATAAAATTATCGCATAGGATGTTTGATCTATATACAGAATTCAGAGCGTGTAAAAGTTTGCAGTCGATAGCGATGGACGCCTTCTTTGCGCTGCGAATAGGCCTCCAAGCTTGCAGACACACCTTTCTCTCAGGACAAAAAAATAAGTCTACTCTTAAGGTAGGATGAACCTACAAGTTGGGGTTTATTTGCTTAAAAAATCATAGGGGGTGTGATTTAAATATTTGTCACGTCCGATTAATTTTATTAAAAAAGGCGAATAAATGGCAAAAAATAATTGCACAACTTTTCCACCCCCTTGAATCACGAAATAATAAAATGTATACTTAAAATGTTTAGTCTATACAATTATCAGTCTTCCTGTACCATAACAATTTGGTCTGTCTGAAAGAATAGCAGGGATTCCTCAGATTTTTTTGTGGTGAAACTTAAATGACAGACCCGGAAGGCTTTACAAGTTCCAATAATAAATTAACATGAAGACGAAAAGAAAAATGGGGGAGGAAAAACTTTCCCGAAATGTTTATATATGTGTGTATTCTCCTCTTGTCTATCATCCGTGCAAAAGTTTGGCAAGAAAAATGTCCCCTTTTGATATTTTGTTGTTGTTGCTGCTTATGAATCACAGACCCCCCTGACTGTCAATCGTCCACCTCGATTTCCTCGTCATCTTCCGAGAATTCATCCGTGGTTTGGTCTCTTGACGAGGAGGGGGACTGTGGGAAGGCCCGTTGTCCTTGAGAAGTCGGGGAGCAACTGGGCGATCTGGCCCCGGGGCCCCCACTCTGGGGGTCCTCAATGTTGTCCATGGTGACAAGCTTCTGCAGGGTCTGTGGGGTGATTTTCTTGAGCGACTCGACATCTGCTTTCATCTCCTCCAGATCCCTCTTGAGTTTAGCTCTGCGATTCTGAAACCAGGTGATGACCTGCGCGTTGGAGAGTCCCAACTGCTGCGCGATTTGGTCACGGTCGGCCGGAGAAAGGTACTTCTGGTACAAAAACCTCTTCTCCAATTCATAAATCTGGTGGTTCGTGAAGGCTGTCCGCGACTTTCTCCTCTTCTTAGACGTCTGCCTCTGTCCAAAAGCATTTACATGCTCACGACCTTGGATGAGTGGGAGAAGAAAAACAAGAGGGATGAAATAGCCGCAAGAGTCACTTACCCTCAAACTCCAACAGCAACAGAGGGCAGTGCAGAACAGGCCTGACCACGCTCTGCGGGCTTGCTTTTGACATTTTCCTTGTAGCAAACTATTTATCACACTTAATTTCTAATGACGACATTTAAATTTTACCCTGCAGAGTCAAGGTAACCACTGCTGCGATCATTTTGGAGTGGTTTAAATACTGTGTAAAAAAAAAAAAAGAAAGAAGTAAATTTGCACTGGAAATTAACCTTTCAATTCCCACCATATCATTAGCCAAGCAAAAAATAAGGGAGTTGACTAAGAATAGCTATGCTTACATATTTCTGCTGCAGGCCTACATCAGAAATCAGGATGTAAAATAACGTCAGTTGTAAAAAGAAAAAAAAATCTGTTTATTTAATCCAACGCAGCGCTGCATGCAGCAGGCCATAGTGCCTATTTGATGTTTTGACGACACGAGCATATTCAAAAGATTACCCACTTGCATCAGTTTATGTATGATATGCACGCATATTTGCATGCGTAAATGTTCCGTGTCCTTTTCCTTATCTTGAATTCTACACGCATTCCCATACAGCTGTCCTAGCATGTCTGTATTAAAAAGTCAAAACAAATCCAGCTAGCAGTGACCTTAGTTCTGAATCCCGCATTTACTGTACTTGTTCCCCTTAAAAACTAGTTTGAATGCTTATCCTGCCTTCCCGAAAATTCAAAATTGGGTCAAGAAAGTTTTTACCTTCCGCTGCCTGGATAACGCTGACTTCCAGACCCTTAAACGTTTTGCTGGCCAGCTCCTCCAGCGCGCACAGCGGCGAGGACGGAGTGGTGATCCCGTTCCTCGCTGAGTTGGAGCCCGTCACTTTCTCAAGCACTCTGGGCGGACAGATACTTGCGACCGACTTCTTCACGGAGGGTTTGTTAAGGATATCCTCAATACTGAAAGGCGTTAACGGTTTGTTGGAGTTGGCCGGCGGCGGCAGCTGGTCCAAGGGAGCCCGCCTCCTCTCCTCGCCGCCGGACTGCAACACAGAACCTGCTTTCATGTCTTTACTGGAGGTCATCGCAGTCCCGAAGAAGTGCTGCTTTCAGGAAAGTTGATTATTTCATTCAAATGGCAGATTTAAGCGTCCACAAGTTTAACTCTGGTGCTCTCGTAGACCTCCACAATATTTTGAAACGAATGCTGCAACTTAGCTCGTGTAAGAGCCTTCCTCCAAAATAACCATGCTTCGGGCGTAGTTGTAAAGGCAGCCGGACTATATTCCCTTCAGAGTCCCAGTTCCTCTGCCAAGTTCCATGTAGATCTTTTGGAAGTAACCGGCTGGAGGGGGTGAAACCCTGCAAGGCAAGAAAGCTTTCACAGGCAGAGAGAAAAAGAAAGCGACTGCTAACGAGTTATTGTTGATTGGGCGAAGTTCAATTAGAGAAACACTACACTACTTGCTGACCCGCTGCTGCGTCTTAAAGGGCCGGACCATAATAACTAATTGGACGTGGGGAATAGGAGGAGTCTGTTGCTGCCGAGGAGAAAGATGCCCTGAAATGTTTATGCATCTGTTTCCCTCTGCTGGAGTATTCTCCTAAAAAAGGGAGAGTTAATAGCCATTAGAATAGAGCCACCAGCATTTCTGCATTATTGAAAAGTCTGGAGGAAGAAAGAACCAGCAACAATCTCTTGCAGTCATGTGAATTTAGTCGTTCTGTCACTTTTGTGCGTAATTACGCATATAACGTTTTGCGTAATGTGTTATACAGACGCCTTGTTGGACTGAAATTTGAGTTAAAAATAGACACAATGAGCACATTGAGGGACTCGGTTATGGGATATATTAAAATGCAACAGAACCACGATAGAATATTTTTTGGATTTTTACTTTATTCATTATTTTTAACGACAGGAAATAAGGAATCTGAGAGTAAATATTGTCATTATATTTTAAAAATAAATGTAAAAATAGTAATGTGCTGAAGTCTCTGGGGAAAACACGTCTGCTACAAAATCTTTTCATTTTGTGGACAGATTCGAGGATGAAAGAACAGAGAAAGTCAGCTTCATTTCTGGACTCAGTTGTTTATTCGGTTTTGTCGATTAAGTTCTTTTGTTTCTCTTTGGTAATGCCACACGTGCTCCGGTATTTCCCTGCAGGTAAAACCCCGAGTTCCAGTGTAATTTAATGCTGTACCGTGAAACAAGCGAATAATAAAGGTGACGCCGTGCTGTGGCTCAGAGTCTGAGGACGGAGAATGTGAATTTCACTGAAGGAGGCTTAGGATGTAAAGAGAGAAAAGAGAGAGAAAGGAGGACGCGTGGGACGCGTGGGACGCATGGGAGAGCAGCAGGTACGTCTGATCAGAGGGACACACCTTGTTTTATTTAAGGTTCGGTGGTCTTTGTCACGATTTGGATGATATATTCGTTTAGATGAATTACATGAGACTTGTCGGCTGAATTAAATTAGCATTTTTCAGATATTAAGATACAGAATTGTGTATCTTACATTAAAACTATACCACCTTGAATCAAGCGCAACTTTAATGGGCACTTCTTTATGCAAAACGCAACAAAAGCTTCTCATGATAAATAAACAATGCAGACCATATTTTAGCAGTTGTATTAGAATTCGAGTACCACCTGCTGAAAGCGGCCGGGGGCTGAATATTACAAACGCTGGAGAAACATTTTTACAATACAGTCATATTTTTTGTGACCCCACTGGGTAAAGCCTGCCGCCCAGGAAGCCACTGCGGAGAATCTTGTGCCAACAGGAGCATATGGTGACATTGGTTTAGGGACAGAGCTATAAAACAGCAGGAAATTCTATTATCTGCCTTGGAGGTCCACCCTTTGTGACTGCTTTGAATACATATTTCTCCATAACGAGCAGGAGTTGGTGGGGATAAATTCAGTTAGGGAATTTGGACAGAAATGTGCACGGTTTTGGAGAAAGTGCTGGTACCTGAAAATATATTAATATCACAAAGAAGGCGATTTAACCTGACACTTCAGACTTGAATTCAAAATTAGGTTGAAATTTAAGGAAGTTAGAAGCTAATCTTGTTTTATTTTGCTGTGCAAAAAAGAAAAAGAAAAAAGGTTTGATTTTATAGACATGGGCGAGTACTTTTAAATATATATTTTGTCTTAGCAAAACTCTCTTTACATTTTTAATATTCAAAATCATTTAAAAACATCTGGGCATTGTATCATATTTATTAGTCATATCATCTATCAAACATAGTTATAAAAGGGGCAAAAAATCCTCTACTTGAGGTGTAGTTATATGCTCTTCACAAAGATGGACCTCCTCTGAGCTCCGCTCAGATCCGGACTTCTGTACATGATTAACCTTAAATTGGGTTTAAGCCTAAATAACCCTGAGACCTTTCTACTATTGGTTCAGTTGGCTTTCAGTTCTCAAGTGAAGTTGGTCCGAAACATATTCCCCTCCTCTGGCTTAATTTAAACGTTAATTAGAAGCAGAACAGCTGACACCATCAATCATCAGCTCTTGAGGGATTTAATTGGATGATTCGCTTCGATTTTTGCCTCCTAGGTTATCGCTCTCCAAAATATTGCGCGTTAAATGCTTTAAAAAAAATCCTTTAAGAAGCTTCTTTTTGTGAGGAGCTGTTTATTGAATGGTAGTACTGCGTCACATTTCGTTTTTTCTTCTTATCTTTAGGAATCACAGATCTACTATCAGAAGGGCCAAGCGTGTTTGTGTCACCCATTAACTCAATAAATTCAAAGCAGTGTGAGAACTCCCTCCCGGTAAAGGCCAACCTTTCTGTCATTAATCACCAAATTAATTCACTGCGGTCCAGGGCGAATATCAGGGGATGCAATTCAGGCTCCACTGGAGACTCAAAGAAGGCGATGACAAATGCAACAACTGCAAAAAATAATAGCGACAATGTAATTTGTTACAGTGCTGTAACGCGTTACCGACAATCTTTTCTCCCCTTGCAAGAGGCCGTGCATCTTCACCGCTGCAACTCAGGTGTTTCACAAAAGGAATAAAAAAAAAAGTCTCGAAGCAAAGGATAAATATGAATGCACTTCTTTCGATTTCGACAACGCTGTTAATTATGGAGTAAAGCACATTTTGCTCATTCTAGAATTAAATAATAAACATTTACAGGAAAAAATAATTTTGAAGTAGATATTCACGTTTAACATGCACAGGTTCCATAGACACGTTTGTTTCTTTATTGCATTCTAATTAAAATATTTTTAAAATAAAAAATTATTATCGTTAAGTTAATTTTGTTAACTATCAAACTAATAATTTTAAAACGGTTTATGCCCACTCCACTAATCCACAGAAATGTTTATAAAATATATTTTTATTGTTGATAAAAATAACAACTTAGTTTAATGTCACTATAAACACTATAAACACAGAACCAAACAGACACTTTAAACCCATTCTGATGTTTTCAAGGTCACTGTCGATAACTGAGGTAAATCTGTCCCTTGAAGAAATTAAAATACTAATAATTTCTATTTGCAAAGGCCGTGGAGGCTTTAATGTTGTCGTAAAGAGGCAGCTCTTACAGCGCAGCATGTCGTCCTGTACAAAACAGCTGTAAACGCCTCTCAGTATAACATGATACAGGAGAAGGCTGCTCGGGGCGCTGTGGGTGTGTTTGTTTCCATTCTTAACTGGACTGTTTCCACTGTAAAACACACTGTGCGGCTGACTGAAAAGCCTGATGAAGGCGCGTGTTGATGAGGCTCCACGTTACGTCGGTGTGATACCAAATTAAGTGGATCATGTGTGGCACCTTTTATAGATTCAGTTTTCTGCCACCCACAGCCATACTAATAGCTTCTGGTCAGAAAGGAAAATATCTTCGTTGGCTGTTTTAAACGATGCGTGGGCAGAAGGCAAAATAATAAAAACACCAAATGCAGATGGATAATAATGAATTATTATTTGGGGACCATAAATTTGACCATAAAGGGTTAGAATTTATTTTTTTATTTTTTTAATTATTAGTTTTTCCTTATTTTTATTTGCGTAGTGGCGATGGTGTCGTGCACCTGCCTCGCTCTCGCCCTCGCCCAAAACATCAAGTATCAGGCCAACTCGTGGGTGACGGTGTTGTTATGGTGTCAGTGCAGGAGTGTCTTCTTTCTAAGCTGTCCTTGAACGCACCGTTACGGTCTGACAACTCAATCGACAGCGGAGACGCACAGGTGTTCACCTTCACAGCAGCTTCACGCTGTTTGGAAGTGACGCGTCCTTTTGCGCTGTGACGTTGTCAGTTCTCATTGGTCAGCAGTCTCAATCCAACACCATACATTAAAGCTTTTATCCTAAGGGTTGTGTCTTAATATATTATTTTGAAAGCTGTTGGTTGTATTTCTGAAGAGAGACATTGGAACAATAACTGGTGACAGAGCAGTTTTGACTCTTATGATTAGAATCAGTCTGCAGGTAACAGTTTGTACACAATGAAGCACCTACTGCTGGCAGATTTTAGATCATTGTATTGGTTTCATGACTTCTTTGCTAGCTTTAAACATTTTCAACAGTAATTTTGCTTCAAACTTTTTGATATTATTGCCTTAAACTTCTCCTACTTATGCCACCTGGCAAAGATGATGAAAATAATTACTGTTTTCATCATCATTTATTCAATTTTCTTTTTTTCATGATTTGCTTTTGAAATGTCACAAACATAATTTAATATTAATATTTAATGGTAAATGGTAAATGGCCTGCATTTGTATAGCGCTTTTCTAGTCCTTATGGACCCCAAAGCGCTTTACACTACATTCAGTCATTCACCCATTCACACACACATTCACACACTGGTGATGGCAAGCTATACATTGTAGCCACAGCTGCTTTAATAACTATAATATTATTATAATTCCCCAAAACAAAAACAAAATTCTTATTTTGACCAGAACATACCTATCCAAGTAGAAAATGTTTGCCCCTTTTTCTTCAAAAGTAGTTGAAGTATGCAATAAATGCGATAAATTATCGTGGGAACAACTTCTGAATTGTCAGGTGGCCCAGACATCAAGCTCAGGTAGAATAAAATTAGAACATCCTTTTAAATTAAACATAATAAATTCCAGTAATCTCTAACTGGTAACATTAATGGGTAATAACTGAGTCACAGAAAGCGTGAACAAGATACTGCTGTTATTGCAATGATTGATGAAGAGATCACAGTCCTCACATCATGAACATAAAATACCTGCTTCCATCATAGATGGATTGAGTGATTGAAGTGAGTTTCTGCTGAGCATGTTGTGTTGATCTACCATCAACAAGTCACCTCCTGTGACTGTTATGCATTATATGGTAGCATCACTGACATTCCCTGCAAGGCTGCTGAGATTTTCAAATAAACATAAGCATTTCCAAGCTCTCCAACACATTTAACCACAAAGCTACTTCATGGCCTGAGCCCGCCGCCCCCCTCTCCACCCCCAACTCTCTCATGGGAGTTGACTGTGGTCGTCCTAGTTGCCCTCTAATGGCCCACTGGGGCCCATTTAAGATCATAAAGAAGGATGACAAGAAGGTTCAGGCAGGATTACAGCATTACGGGTGAATGTTTGTCCTGTTTGACTAGCTTCATTACTGTGTAATTAGCCTGCTGACTGGAAGTACAGAGCATGCAATCTGATATGAAACATGAGATTTACATTGTTGATGTTTTGATATGTCGCCCACGGATGAGCACTTAGAACTGCCAGTGATACAAACTATATTACTATTATTATTATAATTATGATTATTGCAGTTTTAATAGTGTCAAATGTGGGTTTACATTTAAATATGAAAGCTGCTTATTCTCATTAATTGTTCATGTTTATTGCAGAATTTTTAAATCACACTTATACAAATATACAAATATTACTTTTACAGTTTTGTTCAGGAAATCTTGCATTTAAGCATAATATAACCAGCAATCTATTTTTAATGTAATCTGAAAATGTTTTCCAGGAAATTATCAGATAAAAGTTACTGGATATGTTGTAGAGTAATTCAGTATTTTGTCAACACACATACAGACATTCACATAGTTCACGTGGCCAGATCTATTTATAGACGGTGATGGGATTCTGCCACTCAGTTGCTCTGTGATCAGGAGCGACCACAGCATGAACGCTAAACAAGCCAAGAGGATAGCAGAGTTAAGACCTTCATAACCTTTGGTATACAGGACAGTTTAAACTGCAGCTTGGCACCATGCAAAAAAAGGGAAAATCACATACGTTCTTAACAAAATCAGCTCAGAATTGCATCAGTCATTGAACTTGCTGTCATTAAAACCTCTTCATGTTTGCTATAAATTTTCCTCATGATGATTTATGACCTCCTGAAAAGTAAGGTAGCTCTCTCCTGGGGAGCTGGGTAAGATGACTCTAATTTGACAATTGCTTCATTGCAACCTACAACATTTTATTTGAGAGTAACAGTGTAATATTCTTTGTTTATTTTAAATTATGCATACATTTTGCAAAAGTAAGACTAACAGCTTCTTTCAGTTAATGTGAGAATTTAAAATATTTTTTTTTAATTTTTTTTAATTTGTTTTCAAAATTAAGAGTAGCTCATTAAAACAAGATTAAAACACACACAAACAGAAAAGAACTGTGAATCCAGAACTGCCAGAGTTCCAGTATTGATTACTGACAAAGTGCTATCGGACCCTGATTTAAAACCAATAACACATAAACTCTTGTACTTTCCATGCCATTGCAGAATACACAGAGTAATCATTCACAGTGCAGGCTACAAAAAAATAAGTGAACTCTTAAATGCTGTAACTTTAGCAGTAACAACCTACATAAGGCATTTCCTGTAGCTGTTCAAAATACTTTCCTAACACCGAGGGAACGTTGCAGGATCATTTGTTCAGCAGACATTTTTCAGTATTATCAATATTTGTGGGATGTCTTGATTAAACAGCCCTCTTGAGGTCATCCCGCAGCATCGGGCTAAGGTCAGGACTGACTGGGACATTTCTAAAGCACGTTTTTGTGTGTGTGTTTTCAGCAACTCTGTTCTTGATTTACTTGGTTATTCTCATGATGCATCAGTCAGCCAGGGCTGCCATGATGTTTTTAGTTCATCGTTCACTGCCGCAAAGTGTCAAGACCTCAATGTATCAGAGCAAGTGCTCACATTTATTATGCTTCACAGCTGAAATGTGACTTTGGGATAGGTGTGCAGTGCTTTTTTATTTATTTATTTTTATTTTCCTGCAAACATAATGTCATGTATTTTTACATACTTTCTCTCTCGCTGTCTGTGTTTGTGTGTTTGAACAGGTTTCTTTCCAATACCACCATTTTTATTCAGGGTTTTCCTTAGCGGACATACAATATGGATAGTTTAATAAATTGCAGAGCTATCTGTAGATGTTTTCTTGTTACACTTTGGGGTTTTTTAAACTGTTAGCAGTCGGACGTACCGCCCACGGGACATTGGATGGTTTAGGGGACTAATAGGCCTATTTAGAATTGTGTTTGGTATATTCTTTGAAGATTGGCCTCTCTTAGGGAGAGTAGCAATCTCGAATTTCGCAAATTTCTAGACAATGTGTCCTTTTGTGGTTAGCACATCGAGATCTTCAGAAGTGCATCTGTAGTCTTTTCCAAATTTCTGCATGTCTACAATGCCTCTATAAAGGTTGTGTGAATGTTGTTTTGATCAAAGCATTCTGAATTTTATTTATGTAATGCCAAATCACAACAACAGTCACCTCAAGGCACTTTACACTGTAAGGTAATTTCCCTAAAACAATACAGTGAAAACCCAACTATCAAAGAGACCCTTTGAGCAAGCACTTGGTGACAGTGCAAGGAACAACTCCACTTTAGCAGGAAAAAACCTCCAGCAGAACGAGGCTGAGGGAGAAGCAGAAATGTGCCGCAATTGGTTGGAGGTCACGACATGGCATGGGTCACATTATCCATGCTGTCTTCAGAAGAGCAGACTTTTTATGTCTTTGTATGGATGGGCAGTATACAATCCACACTTCTAATCTCATTTTCTTAATTGGACACAGTTTCAGAAGAGGGTTTTTTTTTTAAGAATAAAACTGTATGTATGCTGTTAATTAATTCAGAATGTCGTTGTCTATAATTGTCACTCAGATGAAGGTCAGACCACATTTCCAAGGTAATCAAAGCAGAAATCCAAGTATTGTCCTAAGCCTCTTCCTGTAACTGACATTCAGTAGCAACAAGAATAACAGACATGCATACATGTTCATGTTTTTCTCAGTATTTTGTATCTGTAGGTTTTGTAATTACCTGTTCAATTACAGAAGTGAAATATGGCACTGACATTTCATTTGCATCTGCACAGGCCACAAAACAAAATGTGTGTTTTAGCATAATGACACTCATTATTAGTCCATTAGTTCCATCGTTTTAGCTGTTAAATGGACCAAGAAAATGGTTTGTTTTTCTGTAGCTCATGAACACGACTGACAGTTAAGCAATGAACAAGCAACAAATGATCATACTGTGTGTGCCTGTGTTTTTTTTCCTTTCCTTTTTCCTTTTTTTTTTTTGGCCTTGAACTTTTGTATTCCATTATGAAAGAAAAAAACCCCAAAACAAAACATGGCATCCAGGACTCTGAAGGCCTATCTTCTCATGTCACTGTACATATCTTGGCAAATGAAGACAAATACTTGTGTGAGTACACCAAGTTCCAGGGGAACCTTCGGCAAATTAATCACTTGCAATTCTATCCATGTCCACTTGGGCGCCTGGCGGGTCCCTGATGCAGCGCCCAGTCTGTAATGAGGGGCACATCGTCCAGTGCTCTTTACAAGCCAGAGTTGCTCCTCAAAACAAGAAAAAAATAAATGAATAAGTGACGCCACCTCTCTGGAGGGGCGTCATTTTCTCAAGATGGCGTGGCGCCTCGACCTCCAAGATCACCCCTTTACCCCACCACAAGTCTTCCTCTCCCTCCTCACATGAGGATTTCATTAAGTGGTGAGCTACACCAACCCCCCC
>NW_024582434.1:1915705-2058012 GCF_018398535.1 Haplochromis burtoni
CCCATACACTTCACTCCATCACCATTGCCACCCCTTCTCCCCCTCCTTTGCTCTCTCCAGCGCCACTTTGCTCCCAAACCAAATGAGGAAATAGCTCGTCTGGTCGCTGACAGACCTCGAGTTTGGCCGTAAAGATAAATGACCCAAAGTATTAAAGTTTAACACGTTGACAAAACCCACCTGATCTGTGGGATTAATGCAACAAAAAATCCAACTGTGGAAAAAAGAGGAGGGGATGGAAGGGGCTGGGAGGGGTGACGAGGACTCACAAGAGAGTAATAGCTGGGCACTGGGAAGGTCAACCAATATTTAGGATAAGTACATATCCAGTGCTGAGAGGGAAACTTTGTAGAGACATGCACTGTGTCTCAAGTTTCTGTGCATTAGGTTTTGGGAAGTAAAGTAAAAAATGTGCACACCGGGTACAACGTGCACATTTAAGACTTATGATACTTAATTGGATTGCATGAAAAACACAATGAGTGCTTTCACTTAAAACCACATTAATAATCTGACGCCAGACTGTTGCATCTGAACCCAAAAAAATGCAGGGGTTAGAAGAAAAAAAAAGTTATCAGTCAGAACTCTGATCTGATATTCTATAAGTATTATTTGTACATTTGTTTTCACATATTTCAATGTTGAAGGTCTTTTCTTGAACATACCTGCAAAAACAAAAACGTGTTTTCTGGATCATCCTGTGTCATGTCAAATACTGTACATGTGAGTAGTTGTTACTTCCATTGATTTTCTACTTTAATGAGAATAAACACTTTGAATGTGAAATGGATCCAAAGATAGTAAATATACTGGTGGCAAGAAACACTGGATAAAGGGAGCTATAATCCAAAACCATCAATCAGTATTGGCCTACAAAACCACAGTATCTGGGATTTACCAGTGATTCTTGATGTCACTGTTGTATCAGTTTACAGATGAAGGCTTTCAAACTTCCAGAGTACCCGATTGTCCAGCTATTTGGATATCTATCTATCTATCTATCTATCTATCTATCTATCTATCTATCTATCTATCTATCTATCTATCTATCTATCTATCTATCTATCTATCTATCTATCTATCTAATCTAATTTGGCTTCTAATCAGAATGTGAGATCATTTCCAGTGTATGTATGAATGCTGTCCCAGCCACATCATCAATCGTCTCATTAGACTGAGTTTGTGTTATCCTATGTTTAATATTAAGGTTAAAGGTGAAACAGCTTATTTACACATACAGTATCAATATTCAGATGCCAGGGATATGATGGGAAGTGTTCAGAAATTAAACATTTCTGGTATTAAAATAGTGTTGGTGGGCATTCTCAAATAAAATACAGGTGGAGTGTATTTGAAGTAAATTAAATTCGTCTCTACATCAAAAACACCCAATTGTGTTAATAGCAGCATGCTTTTACCTTTCAACATGACCTCATTGCATGAATAAGGCAAAGTCCAGTACTTTTTCCTCACTGGTTTTCTTTTGCACACTGTGTTGTACTATGTACTTAAATAAAGCTTTGGCATGTTGTGTTGTCATTGATGGTCTGAGAAAAATATATAAATATATAAATGTAGAACAAAAAGTCAGTGCAACCTTTGTTTGCTGATTCACTTCTTATATCATACATTTTCCTACTTGTAAAATCACATCCTATACAATATGATGCATTTGAAGTGCAGTTGCAGTGATTTAAAAAGCACACAAAGCCAGGTTGTAATTCATTTTCTGATCTCAGATTAGACTTACACGAGAAGGCAACATGTGTAAAGGATGTTCTTTTTTCTTACATTTCATGTTTGCTTTACCTACCTGGAGAACCACGAGGATTAAGATACTGCCAACGGGTAATCTGACTGCCAGAAACTTTAGTCCTTTAAAAGAAAAATGTATAGCCTCAATTCCTGTGATTAAGACCTAATGTGAAATATGAATTGTCTTGATGCAAAAACTACCTCTCACACCGCAAGATAAAACGAACTCTGAGAATTATTAGCAAGCACATTGTTGTCTGGCTCAATTGTGATGCGCTTCATAGAATCATGAATGTGTCCAGATAAGTGAATTATAAGCTATTAAAATGCACTGAGGAGCACCACTGGAACATGCCTGGATGTTTCCAGCCAGCTGTTAAATCATTATTATTGCTTCCTATTTTTCATAGAAGATTTAAATTGAAGCTGCTTCTCTTGGAAGACATTCCTTTTATTCCCCGAGATATTTAAATCATGATAATGTATAAGAAGTTGAAAAGCAAACCCAACGACTAAGTGATAAAACCTGTCTTTAGTTAGAGCTATGCTGACATCAGCCACTCTGGGGAAAGCCTCAGCTCTACAGCTCACTGGAGCTCCTGTACTGATAATGACTAATTACTATGGTTAATGGAAAAATGCAGCACAGTAACAAAAGAAAATAAATATGTAAAAAAAAAACAAATAAAAAAAACCTGTTGGATATTATAATAATTTGAGAGAAAAGTTGATCCCTTTTAGATCTTTTTATGAATATTAAACAAAAATAAGCTTCACAACAAATCATACATAAGCAGAGTTTATCTCTTTATAAGCTTATTGGTGTGGTTCTCCACAACGGTCCCAGATTCTCATGTGGCCACTTGGGAAAATTAATTGTCCATTGATGTTGAAGTCTAAAAACACTGATTTTAAACACTTTAGTGCTTTTCCATAATTTTTGTTTCATAGAACTCTTTGGCTTACATTATTCCTGAAGCTGAGGTATTGTAATGGACAGGAAAACAGGAAAAATAGCAATAGGAAAAAAAAATGTTGGGAAGGATAAATATTAAGGGAGTGAAAACTCTAAGCGAGGTCTTGGCCCAATCTGTGCCCATAATTTACTCTGTCAGAGATGTTCATAAATATTAAGAAAAGGGCTCACAGTCACTTGCAAACTATGAGAAACTAATACATGGAAAGGAAAAAGAACTGTCTCACATCTGTGCTCCAGTTCTCTTTTCAAAAGCACAACCAAGAGGGGTTTAACTCTGAAAAGCTAAACCATTGTCTGGTATATTTTAGGCAATGAGCGTGTGGACCACAATCTCACGCCCAACATGAACAGCTGAAGTGAAAGTTTAGTTTGACTTTTAAATAACAATTTACAATAAAAAACAATACATTTTCACATAGAGTTTCAGGCTTGAAGTCTTAAGTGTTTTCAGCATGACCTTCAGCCAAAAGTTCACTCACCTCCTCATTCCCCCAACACTGTCTGTCTGAACGAACACAAATTGTAGGTAGACAGAAATGCATGCATTCACCCTCCCACTCACACCCACTCATTTCCTCTATGATTTTATTTCCTGCAGTAGAGCCATTTTAATAAATTTCTCTGCTTTATTTTATGTCTGTTATTAAAGTCTTACCACATTTTCCATGTTGTCACTGTCGTCACCTTGAGTCTTATGCCCGGCTACAGGATAACTGATTCCATTAGCTTTGTGGTTGTTGCAGGCTCTTTTTGACTCACTACATAAAACGATTTGGTTTTGGGCCGTTTTTTCTGATTAACAATTCCCGATTACTGTACAGTTAACCAACTAAAAACAAATTAAACATCTCTCACATACACCTGATATCTATGGTAAACATTTCCAAATACAATTTCTTCCTTTTTTCAAATATTTTTAGTACAACAGATTAAATATTTCTTGTGAGGAAGAGGAGGATGAGCAGCTCCAAGATCAGCAAAAGAAACGCAACTTTATTATGAATCTGAATCCAGTAGAGAAGCCAGGTGGAAAGAAGAGTAAGCTCTGAAATTGTTATCAGCCCTTATCCTCTTGTTAAAAAGGGGTCAGACCGCCACTACCTGCCTTTGGAATGATACTGCCCTTAAACAATGAGTAGATAATTAAAAATAAAGGTTTATTCTATTGCTATTTTGCTTTTTATATGTTAATGAGTAAAGTGCTAAGAAATCTCAGTAATTATTATGCTTACACAAAGGTGTCCAGATGTAGATGCATGTGTCTCAAATGAAAACCTGTGATGGGATTTGGCTTCTAAACTTTTGTTTGACCTGTGATTTATGGCCGGTGTGCTCTGCCTTAGAATGTCTCACCTCTAAGAGATGTTTATAAGCCACATGTAGGCTGCGTATTACCGATAACTTTTTGCCTCTTAAATGCAGTATGTGCTATATCACAATACAAATTGCAATCATGATGAAGTCATCAAACCTTACTTCAGTTTTAAACTTTTTAAATTTTAAACAGTAGTTTAGGCAGTATTTTTCTGTTCAAATTTGCAAATGTAAAATACTGCCTGTAAACATTTACTTATATAAAATTCATAAATCAGTTTTCTACATGTTATAGAGTCAAGGCAAATATATTTAAGAGATGGAAATATCTATCAATATCTCCTCAAATTTCGTTTTGCAAATGATGCTTTTAAATACATGTGATTGGATCTCTGTGTTTAAGTGAGATATTTCATTGCTCATTTTCAACCTCCAAAAAAGCCTTATCTTGTAATTTCCTTGGGTGTATTTAGACCTGCACTTACAGGCTGCACATTTATGATTAGTTCGCCTTAAAAATGTTAGTGTCAATCATGAATAGGACCTTAGAAAGGTTTGTAGACCCCCAAATTTTAATCTGCATTTTCCATATAATCTCCTTGCCTTGAAAAATAAAAGGAAAGAACAACGACAAAAAACCCACCAAAACACTTTAACACATCAGTCAACTTGGTGTCCCATTTTTGCTTCCAGAGAATCGACAGTCTGTGTGCAGCAGCCATGACACACCCCTCAGTGACCACATCCGCCATAAGCAGCCAGAAATGAAGCGATATGGAGATTATCGGGACAAAAAGCCTCCCAGCTTGTCATGGGATGCAGAGCGTATTGTACATCCACATGTATTGAACACAAACCTGTCACCGTCTGTGACAGCCCCATTCATCACACACAAAGCCAATCCTGTCAGCAGCACAATGCCTGCTATCTGTCCCTCCTCCCTTCTAAGTGACAGCATTGAAATGAACATTAGGACACCCGGGTATATATTGAAATGATTTGTTTTCCCACCTCCCACTGAAGCCAATTTCCAGAGGCTAATAAACCTGGGAATTATTTTATCTCAGAGAAAGCATTTTTCTTTTTACCTCTCTGAAACATTATGAGATCCATGGGTGGCTGTCAGCGAAGATGAACAGTCTGTTATCTTAAATTTGCCCAATAGTTAGTATTTCTAGCATATTGAGCAGGCAAGGACTTAAACTAAATGTTATCTGAGTTACTGTAAAAGCTAATAGGCAGATTCAAAGAAAGGGGTTACTGCTCACATGAACCCAAAGCAAAAGGCAATAAGAAATACTGAAGAACAATTATACTTTTATGAGGATACTTTGGCTCCTCAAAGATGATTTCACATGTAAATAATATATATATATTATACATTTAATGGAAAAAAGCAGCACTGGCTGGCTGGATAACAAAATAGGTTGATACTATTTATCTTTCCCCTTTTTTTATATATAATACGAATATCTTCAGCGAGTCAAACTCACTCTGGGAACCAAAAGGAGACTTTTTTCTTATACAGTGTGTAACACTGAAAAGTCTTACAGTAATTCCTGCTGCTCAAGCTACAAATGAGCCTCAGCTCAAATGCTGTAGTCTGTTTTTGCAGAGAAAATAGTTGGGCATTTTTTTTTTTTGATCACTGGCACAGTTTTACCAACCAAGAGCAAGTATCACGTACATAAAAGTTCAGCAGCATTAACTATAAAATCCAAAGCTGTTGTTTAAGCAGCCAGACAAAACTTATGAGTGAGGTGTTTTCAACTGTTATACATCTGAAATTAAAGATCGTTTCAACAGATTCAAACACTCAAATCACATACCTACATGTGGCTAGTGGTTATTCTTATCACATTTCAAGTTTCAGTGTTTAAGTTAGTGCTTCAGAATACTAAACTTGCAACAGAGGAAGAATATAAAAGTGCACAAAAGTATACATTAGGATGGAAGAGTGGGAGGCAGTGGCATAAATTACGGTGCTTTCACCCTAGTACATGTGTTCAGGTACTTAAAGACTATTATTTTTGCTATTTTGAATGAATGTTTGGTTAGGTTAAGCCATCAAAACTCCTTTTTTAAAGAAGATCTAGAAGCCCCTCTTCCAGAGACGATACAAACATTTCAGATGCTGCAAAGGATTCACTTGCAGGACTATGATGATTAAGTGACACTAAAGGGGTACCTGCTCTAGTAAAATGTGACACCGTGTGGTTATGATCAAGTATCCACAAAGTTTTTTTCTATCCACCAAGATGAATTCTGCCCTGCTCTAAGAAATCTTGGTTGAGCTGAAACTCCCATCTCCAGTCTGTGCAGGAGCAACGCAATCAATCTATAGTAAGTCTTTGAAATTTAACACGAGCTCGTCTGTGTGCCTGTGCCGATACGCGAGCTGTTTTCTCGTGTGTAGGGCTCATATAGGTTTGTGTGTCTCCTGAGTCAGCAGAGTTTCCGTAATTACCCATGATCCAAAGGCAGAGGGGTTTTGCTGTCCTGACAGAAGGAGCATCATTTCCCGAGTGTTCCCATAGACTGCAGACTGCAATAACACCACTCAACAGCCCTATCAAGATGATCCACATCACATTTTCACACAATTGCGCACCTAACCTATTTATGCTGTAAACAACAGCAGAAAGCTAATAAAACAACTCATTGCTGTGTGTGGATGTAATCTAATGAAGCGCCTTCTTAAATAATCTCTCTTGTACTGTACGCAATATTGGGTAAAGAAACATTGGTCCCAATATATCTGTGATGAACATAATGAGACTTTTCAATAACAAATTCATAAAGAATGTATGAATTCAGGCAGAACTTGGGCCATTGCAGTCGACACGGCCTGCCAGAGTGTTCAGTTCACTTTGTGTCACTGTCCTCTGAAGCTGAAATTGTCCAGAATTTCTTAACACCAGCCTTATCGATGGTGACTCCCAAACCGCATCAGATCGACTGATTTGACATCTTACTGACATTTGAACATCAGCCATTATTTGTCTTGAAGCTGTCACACCCACTGGGAACTGACAGATACTGAAGGCATCTTTGCTGAGTGGCATTTCATGGGATAATGTCTGACCATAGATTGTTATTGCTTATATTCTGGTATGTGTAGATATCAAAATAACCTTGTTTTCATCTATTTCTTATATGGTTTAGGTTTTGAACTGCTTACAAAAGCTCATCACATTTTGGTCATATACTGGGGACACTTACTCTTGAGTAAAATAAAAGTACAGACAATATGGCATTAGTTTTTGTGCAACCTATACTACAGTAGAGGTATGGACTGCTCTGTTTTATTCTCATCTGAGCTCAACCACAATATCATTAATTTCAAAGGTTTACAGCCAGTATTTCATTAAGAAAGTGAATAAAACCATAAGTTAGAAAATATTTTAGGAAATTGGAAGAATATGGAAGTTGAAAATGAGCAAGAAGCTTATTATTTCTGGTTTTACATTTTTTTTTAAGTGAATTTGTGAGTAATTGCTAGTTATAATTGGCAGCAGGATGATAGCAGGCTGACTGTTTTTTTAATCACTATTTTATCCATATCTTGACAGTGGTTGGAGATGTTTGAAACAATCGCTTCAAAGTCAACAAGATTTCACGTTCATCACCAGAGTAGTGATATATTGCACATCATTTGTTACTTTTATTAATGAAAAGTATGAAAAGTAATTTGTTACGCTAATCATTACATTACTTTCTTGTTACTCAGTAGAAAGGCCAGAAATGCATGTGTCATAATTACCGGGTGAAAATATACACACATTAACAGAAATCTCTTTCCTAATGAGGACAAACATGCAAGCCAACAACACAAAGCCAAGATAAAAACCAGCCCAAAGTGACTTCAAAGTGACTCCCACAATGATCTCTGGCTGCTGGGTTGACCGGATTCAAATCGAATCGGGACCTTGTGAATCGGAATCGATTCTAGAAATCAGTGATGATACCCAGCCCTAGTTGGAATCAGCATGCACTTGACTTTAACGCCATTCTGGACTCTTGGCTAGCTGTACGTTAGCATGCTATCAGTCTAGATGCCTGCAAAGAGCTGAAATTGTGTTAGCAGTATGAAGCAGTTGTTTCTGTCCTGGGGAAGTTTGCAGTTTGCCATTGTGTTCTTGTCCTTTTGAGCAATAAAAATAAATGTCATGTCTATATCTAAGCTGTAGACCGATCCACCCTTTGCCTCCTCCTGAACATGAACTGAAATTTACTGGTTGTAGCGCAAGTGTGCAGGAAAAAAAGGGATCTTTTTTCATATTTTTTTCTTTCTATTCACCTGGCATGCAGATAGCTGAAGTGCCACCTCATGCTCCCCATGTGCATCAATTATACACAGTATATGTTTTAACAACCTTTTCTAAGGGAACAAAATAATTTCTGATATCTATTAATATTGCACAGACCTCAGACTGACTTTCAGTATGCTCACTTTCTGCTTTATCTCCAAACTAAGTGATTTGCATAATTTAATTTTGCTTAGCTCCTGTCTTGCTTTCCATCTGTCTCGTGACCTGACTGTTCAAACAGTAAGTCTTCATGTTCACAGATCTTAATACCATGATAAGAAATAGTTTTGATAGGTGATTAAAATGTTGGCTGAAACTATAAAAGCTGTAAAAAAAGAAGTTGTTTCTAAAAAACCTGAATAATTATGGCTGTGTATTATCAAATGTCATATTGTCAGTTATTGTTGATCTACATGTGTAATATCCATACTGTATTTCTTCCAATATGTCCATTATACCATAACAATGTGCTTAAAATAGTACAACTTCACACATGCAGGATGGCTGAGGTTGGTCAGTGTTTGGAGACACCAGGTGGCCTGCGCAATCGTTTTGCGATCAAACATGGTGAACCAGGTATTTCATGGTTCGGGTATGGAAATTCCAGGAGTAAAGGAAAAAAACAATTGTTGTGATAACACACTAAATGAGTGAAATGAACCTTTCCTTGTACTATGTCTTGTAATATTTCATTCCATGATATTTCCATGAGGCTTATTTGCTCTAGATCACCTTTATCTGTTGTTCACGACTAAAAGGTAAAAGTTTAATGTTGTCCACCTGGGCTCACCTGGTTGGTGTGCTTGATAGAGAAAAAAAAAAAAGTAGCTACTCCTTATAGTTTATTGCATGCTGAACACAGACATCCATATTGGAGTAAGCTTATTTGGAAGTCAGTTACTTTTCCCTGGTGAATACACCCTCTGCCCTTCCCCCTTGTGCTTTTATTTTTAATTAACCTCTCAAAGATACTCTGTTGTTGCTTCCTGTGTCTGTGCCAGAGAGGTTAATGATTTCACCAGTCCAGGGAGACGCTGCAGAGGACAGATCAATGCACCTCAATTCCCTGCGCCTCGTGTTCAGTCTCACTTGCCGGACCACAGTGAAAAGGAGCAGGGGCCGATACTGATTGTGTAGCAGCGGACACCTTTCCTCTGACACGTTTGAGGCACTCTGCATGCCAACAAATAGGAACGCACACAAACATGTCCGTGAGTAAATCAAGACACGCACACACAAAAACAGACATTTAAAATGCATTAAATACCTGCAGAGGCACAGAGAAACACACATTCTGCATCTGTATATAAGCAACAAAATGCAATGGCTTACAAGCAAAACATGTAATCTTATTTTTAATCAAAAAAAGAAAAGCAGACAAATTAACATAACACTTCCCCGCAAGCAAATGTTTACCTAATGATAATGCTAAAGGTAAATAACATATGTTGACAAGCATAAAGATGTAGTAAACTTATCAAATAAAATATTAATATTTATTGCAAAATACATCAAAATAAGAGTACAAAACACTGTGACTGTAGCTCATATGTGCTATGTATGTGAGAGATGCGATACAGAGACAATGTTAGCAATAGCTGTTTGGAACGAGCTCTCTATCATAAGGCACAATGACTCGCGTTATTACAGCAAACTAACAGAAATGATAACCAGCTAAGAGAACGTCAGGAGCACTTTTGAGTTTTAAATATGCACCACTTTAAATTCTTTGTTATCCTTTAATGTAGAGAAAACAGAAAACACGCTCTAATTAATTGTGAATCTGTCAATACTGAGTTGAAAAGCGCGATGTTGTGTTTACTCATTTACAGATTCAGTGAAGGAACATTGACTTTGTGTCAACATAGATGTTTATTTTTAAATGATATTGATCCAGAGGTAATAATGTCCACCTCTGGGAAACAAGCAATTAAAAAGTCTTAGACGAGAGTCTGCTTTTCTGTACACACACACACACACACACACACACACACACACACACAACACACACACAAACAAAAAATATATATATAATATATATATAAATATATATATATAAATATATATATATATATATATATAATTATATATATATAATAATAAATAAAACACTTCTAGCAGGATGTCTAGATGTCTTCATGTCCAATCCATATCCACCAATAAATGTTTGATTTTCTATTTTTGGATTTTTACTTTTTGTGGGGTATATATGTTCATATAAATAAACAATTTCAGTCTCCTTTTGGGCACAAATAACAGAGCAGTGTGTATGATAGAGCCATTAAAGCACCAGAGCTAACTTGGCATGCTGACAGGAGGACGGGGGCTCCCCGTTGTGTTCATCTCAGCACGTCTCTGTGAGTATCTATGAAACACTTACTCTTCGACTCACAGTAACCCCTTCCATCTCCCTCCTTCCTTCCTTTCCCTTGACATGTAACAGAACTCAGAGGGAAGATGGAGTACTCGTACCTAATCAGAGACGGACCGTTCCCCCCGTGGCGTCTCTATCACACTAGAGAGAAAGACCGTTACCACCGATCTCTGCTTGTGAACGTTTTTGAAACATCAAAACTGACTGTAGAGAGCCGCAGCATTAAAAACAGCACATTCACAATACAGTAGGTATGCGACATCTTGGCCCGATCTCTGAACTGACCCCATGCTGTGCTTTGTTCACATTTGGATGTCTCTATCTCTGGAAAATTCACCCCTTTTCCACCTCAGCCGCCTATCACCGCTCCCCTGCCTCCAACTAGTACGGAGCTGGCAGCCAGGATGCATCAATCACCGCACGCCAGGGGGATGACATCATTGTGAATTGGCAAGGCTATCTAAGCAGGGACAGGGAGTTTTTTGGAGAGTTAACAGAGATAAATAGAACTCCTTTGGTTCCATCCTTTCCTGTAAGAAGATGATATTTTTCAGGGTTTGAGGATGAGGAGCCCAAATCAGATCCTCAACGTCTGGCTTAGTTGTTGCCCTATCTTCCCCATATTTGGCGTGCTATCATTTACTATCATTAATGGTAAATCTGAAATTTCACTTGTCCCACAGCTTATGATTGTGCCATGAGTCTCTATGAAGTTAATGCAAATGTGACTGAGTTCTGGTGATTTTCTGGTGAAGCGACTATTAATCAAAGAGCAAGTGTACGTATGAAAGCAAACAAAATATTCTCAGCTGTTTAGGTAAATAGGAAATCATCTTGCCATGTACATACAAACCACACCAGCTGTGATGCATCGCCCTGAAAGCGCACCTGCACTAACTGTCACTTCTGTCAACATTAAAATGAATTCCAGACGTATAACATGTTTTTAGAGAAATAATAGAATGCAATGTGTTAAATTATTAAAGTAATTTTTATAGTTATATTACCTATTACATTTTTAACAGTGCAACCTATAGTAATCTTTGACATTTCAGCCAACCCAACTCTCATTATGGACATTATTTAACATGTCTTTATTTTGCTAGCAGTCTACAATAGCATACAGAAGAACTCATTAAAATGTAGTTAATCAGACGCAATAATATAGCTCACCTCTTTTCCTGAGCTCTCTGAGCATGACTGACACAGGAGAAACTGATACAGGAGAGAAAATCTGGTTTTGCTTTCAGCCCTCATCTCTCTGCTGGGCCGCGAGAGCCAATAAATCCCATATTCAGAGCTATTAGATTGACAGAGCTGAGCACCGTTTGATGTTCAAATGTCTTAGAATGGCCTCCGCACATTCCAGGGGCTAAATGCAGCTTGGCTGTCATCAGTACGCCTACATTTGGACATTGTGGCATGCATGTCAATTATCCATGCCTTATCCATGACAATTATATGTCCAAGATAATGCTTATCGTTTCACCTTTTCACCTGTGCTAAGACACTGCAAGGCTTTACTATAAACATGGTGAAGATACCACACAGGATACCTCACTCTTGCACTTAGTCACACCACTTGTTGGAATGGCATTTATGAGATAATACTTTAAGAAAAACAGAACCGTGCTTCCTCATGTTACAATGAAAAAAAAAAAGCAAACTGAAGTTCAACAAATCTTGAGACACTGTTGAATGAAAGAACAACAATGCATTTTGGCAGAAAGGCTCTTTAACAAAAAGATTTATTTAAAACGTAGTGAAGTCTCCTTACGTCAAGACAAATAATCAAGGAAAGACAAATCCTTGTGCGATAACCTAAAAGGGCAGCATCAGGTTAAATTAAATGGAGACAGCCAGAATGAATCTTTAGTCACCTAACTATAATTCATGCTCAGTATGTTTAAAAAACTCTGGGCTGGTAAAAAAGAGATAAAAGTCAACATGTCCTCAGAAGCGGGAAGTTCAACTTCTCTTCCAAGCTCGACAGCGCTCGGAACAATAAATTACCCTCTCAAGTACACCGCTGAGGTTTTAAGCGCATGGATGAGGCCAAGGGAAAAGGGAAAATTGCATGACCCAATGACCTACAAACTCTTAACCCCTGGCCTGAGTCCTGGACTCCTCCCTGTGAGTGCTCAAAAAAAGCCTGAGTCAAACATTACGTTTGGACTTTGTCTCTGTGACCCTTACACGTGTTGTCACTCCAGGTGCTTGCTGTTACCCTTCATTTCAATACACCTAAGGGAGTGAGGGAAGGACAGTGGGGGAGAGATGAGAGCTACTGAGGATGGATAGTCTTGTTGATTAAAATTAAACACACCCCCTAGGAATTTTTTTGCTGATTCTCATTATTTCTTCTTCTTTTTTTTTTACCCCATTCCTCCAATCCTTCCTGTATATGCTGACGAAGGGAGAGGTGGTGAACGAGTGAGAGACATGTTGACAAGAGGGTGCTAAGTGGATTTGAGTTATGGGCAGTTGGGCGATGTGTTTGTTTAACCATCTGGTAGCAACTCCCTCTCTTTTGTGATGGAGTGCCTGAGGAAGGAAAGAGTCCAGTCCTAATATGGGTGCATACATAAGGCATACAGTGTTGATTTGACAAGGTCAAGCTAAAGGAGAATAGCTTACCTGAGAGATCCATCGTACTTGAGATTAGCTCATCCTAAGTACAACATTTGGGCAATTGTTCACTGGAAATCACATCCAGCTGTTACATTGTTGCTCATTGTGTTGTGATAATGAAGCTGATATTGTTTCATCTTATCAGTCTGTGAAATATTATCTTGAAGACAACTAGCAAAACAGGACCCACCACAAAACTACCAGTGACTAATTTTTGCAAGTGTGTATTTTAAATCAACATAAAGACAGAGTTTGAGTTTTAAGTAGAGCTGGGCGATATAAGATTTTTTCATATCACGATATGTTTTTTTCATTTCAGGCGATAACGATATCTATCACGATATAAGCCAAATAACTATATTTGTAAGATTTAAATGTGCCGTTGCTCACAAGTAAAATGTGAAATAATCAGCAGCTTGTTTTTATTTAAATATTTATTTCCCATAATAAGTTCATCCATTAAGCGGACGCGAATGGATGGATGAAGTTCAACAGGGTAGATGTACTTAAGGAACATGAGACTTTTTCAGATAAATAAAGGCAAATATTGCAAACTACACAAAAGGCAGCCGCTAAAGCGTTTAAGTTTCAAAATAGAACAAACGAAACAGACTAAATTGTCAATTCCACTTAGAAACAAAATATTAATTCTAAAAATAAATCTTAGTTTGTTTTACAGAAGAACAGACAAAACTGACTAACTTTTGTCAATATCAAATAAACTGAGAACTAAAAGGAAATTCTCAATCTCTCCTTGTTGTATAGCTTAGCTTTTCAAACAGTTTTAACAGTTACTTTAGTCTGACAAAAGCCGAATGACGAATTAGCGCTTCCAGTCAGAGACTGAGGCTACGTCCACACGTACACGGGTATTTTTGAAAACGGAGATTTTCCGTTTTCGTTTTAAAAAATAATCCCGTCCACACATAAAGGCAGAAATGAAGGAAAACGCTGCTATGAACATGCCAAAGCAGCAGGTGGCGCTAGATTCCTAACCGTGCAGAAATGTTGGCCAATCAGAAGTCTAGAAGCCTCGGTGGGAAAAAGTAAACAAAGCTGGGGCATAGAAGCAGAACCGAGTCGTATGTGTGGAGGGACAGTAACTGTGTGTATATGTAAGCATTTAAACACTGCAGAGAGTAGAATTAACAGTATTGTAGAAATTCATTTCACCGAAACAATAACGTGGCGCACAGTGTGACGCATGCACCAGTTTATTGTATTTCCAGACTTGCTTTCGGCACAATTTACAGTGCACGCTACTCTGTTTTTTGTCAGACTTGAAATAGCCGAAATACCTTCACACTACGGAACTTCTATGGCTCTTCCGTTCGACAATCTCTCCGGCATTGGAACCATCATCTGTTTTCTCTTCGGTAACCTTCGGTCACGCTCGGTTGATTTTTCTAGTCGGCCACTCATTTCCTCCATTACCCGGGCGGTGGCTGCTTCCCAAACAAATACACATGTGCGGCTTGGCACTTGTGCTGTACGTAACAAGTCACGCGACGTGACGCTGCGGCTGTGATTGGTTCGGCTCTGCGCTACTTAATTTGGATTGGCTGACCTTTTTTTTTTTTTTTTTTTTTTTTAAGAGGACAAGAGCGGCGAGGTCTATCGCGATAGCTTAATTTCTCTATCGAGTAAAAGTTATATCGCGATACATATCGTTATCGTTCTATCGCCCAGCTTTAGTTTTAAGTATTGTGTACTCCTGCAATGGTGTAATAATGATTACTAAGTACAGGTTAACAGTTACCTCAAATGTTATTCATCATTCAGTATACTCCAAAACAGAACTGTTCTGTATTAGAATCCAATATATTTTGTTTACAGTGTGGGATTTTAGGTTAATGGATACATCATATAAAGGGGAAGAGTAAATAAAGTGCATATGTCAATACAATGAGATGATAGCTCCTCAAGAAAGACATCAGTGCAAGAGACAACCTTTAATATGGTCATGTTTTAAAAACAGACTCAGACTAGCACAGTAATGCACACATACACCCAATAGGAAGCTTTTGTCTCTTCTCTTGTCTCTTTACACTGCGTGATGAGTGAGTTGTGTCTTTTGCACACGCTAACGAGAGTACTTTTCTGAAGACACTTGAGCCTAAAGGTTCCACTCAAGAGAGCATTGCCTGGTCATCTCTTTAAAAAATGTCAAACAATTTAGTAATAAAGGCTGGTAACACGAACTGGAGATGCAAATTGACTTTCTGCGTCTGAAAAATTGCACAAGTACAGAAATGCACTGATTCTTTCTAATAGCCAGCAGTTAGAGACTCCTGTGGTTTAAAAAAAATCAGGTTGCGTGGAAGTCTGTGGAAAAAGTGGCCCTCCTTTTCCTTTCCTTTGAGCAACATGGGGTTTATTTTGTAAATTATGGTCCCCATTAGTCAAAAAGGAGGATAAAGCAGGGTATTCTATACTGTATACTTTACAAGTATATATGCAGTGAGCATGTAAAGTCCCTTGGTTTCTGATTCACATTGTTACCTTGCTCATCACCTCTGGTTGCAAACTATGAGGATGGCAAAAATACTCAGCTCATGGCTTCATAATATCACTTAACTGTCATGGTGGTCAGAGCAGAAAAATGTTCATCAAACTCATATATAATTTTGTTATTGTTTTTTATTCTAATAAACAATTGAATCTACAAAATCAATTTTAGTTGACTCCAAACGCTTTTCTAGATATCCAGGAATCACTGAGTCAAGCAACTGCCAACATCACATCATCACATCATGCTTTCGCGTCGCAGTGTGGACAGCAAAAACTGCAGACTTTCTAAAACCATGATGCATGTTAGTCATATGATGCAGTCATGTGACCAATTAAACTAAGATAGCGTGGGGCATTATACAGCAGTTATTTTAATTGTTTGTTTTGACAGCCCTATTAAAGATTAGTCTGTAGATGCTCCAGATAGCTTTTCTTCAAATTCTTTAACTCTTACTCACTTTTGCAACTTTGTACTTTTGTGTTAGTCGCAACAACAACTTCACCTCATTGTTAGTCCATTTAAAAAACTCGGCGCCTTTCCTCAACATTTTGCCGCAACGTTTTAAAGAGCCGCAAAGTAAATAAGTTGCAGACAGAAATGAGGCAGGTTGAATCTTCTTGGGTTTCACGCATGTGCAGCACTGGAACGTAAGCGTTTTCGGCCGTTTCAATGTGGACGCACAATTCTGTGAAAACGACTGAAAACGATAGTGTGGAAGCGGAGCGTTTTCAGACGAAAACACCGTTTTCAAATCTATCCGGGCTAGTGTGGACGTAGCCCAAAATGGTCAGGCATCTTGAGATCAAAGGTAACAATTTAGTCTAGTGTTCAGAATAGAAATCATTAAAAAATTTCAACTGTCAAAGGATATATAAGGTATGTGTTCAGCTAAAATTTATGCTGAATTACGATACTCATTTGCAGGAAAATATCGAGCCATTTTTGTCTCCTCCAGCTGACAAACAATTTCACATAGCTCCTTCCTTTACTAACAGCTTAAGGAGTTATTGTTTATAACAGCGGTCCCCAACCTTTTTTGCGCCACAGACCGGTTTATGCCCGACAATATTTTCACAGACCAGCCTTTAAGGTGTCGCGGATAAATACAACAAAATAAAACTAGTACCGGTACCGAAAAAAAGAAAATTTATTCATAACACACATGAAAAGACCCAGGAAAACCGATTTAACATTAAAAACGATAACAAAATAATGCAGAAAACCGATAAAAACCCCGAAAACCATACATTTCACACCTGAGCCTCAACTCTCGCGGCCCGGTACCAAACGACTCACGGACCGGTACCGGTCCAAGGCCCGGGGTTTGGGGACCGCTGGTTTATAACACTGAACAACACTTTAGGGGAAATTCAGATTACATTAAAGCTCCCGTTTTAATTACAGTTTCGTATTAAGCAGTTATCATAAATGTTAACCTGTCCTCCACACACATTAGCAATAGCCATTTAGCTATTAGCAGTTAAAATAGCTTTTTTCACAATTTTAGGAAGCTGCTGAGGTTGACACTCAAAAAAATAAGGGAGCTGCCTTTTTCTAGAATAGAGCCACAGCCCCTTAGATTATGTATGCATGACATTTCCAGCGAAAGCACCAGATCCTAGGTTTCTTCTTATTGAGTCCATTGCACTTATGGACTGCATGCATTTGTAACTCTCTTTTTGTAGTGGCCATTGCTCATCTTCAGCAATTACAGTTGAGGTGTAGGTAACCAAATTAGGCACCACTTACTGAAGCGGTGACATGGAGCTCTGAGGTAATTACTCTGCCTTTTAATAACGCGCCCAGGAAACTCGCTTTTCTAATCTCAGCATCTTGAATTATTAAGCAGCTGTTTCCCCCTTGTTGTTGCTAGATCACTTTCTCTCATGAGCAGACTGTCCAGTGCTACTAGACAGGCACAAGGAGTTCTGTAAGACATTTCACACATAAATGGGCGACCTTGGCTCAGGGGGTTGGGAATCGCATCTGTGACCGGAAGGTCGCCGGTTCAATCCCTGGGCTCTCTGTCCTGGTCGTTGTGTCCCTGGGCAAGACACTTTACCCTACTTGCCTACTGGTGTTGGCCAGAGGGGCCGATGGCGCGATATGGCAGCCTCGCTTCTGTCAGTCTGCCCCAGGGCAGCTGTGGCTACAACTGTAGCTTGCCTCCACCAGTGTGTGAATGTGAGAGTGAATGAATAGTGGTATTGTAAAGTGCTTTGGGTGCCTTGAAAAGCGCTATATAAATCCAATCCATTATTATTATAAATGCTGACAAAAATAACATGAATATTTAAAAAAAAGTTATTTTAAAATGAGCACAGATTGAACTATTACTAAACCTGTTTCCACCACTTTCCTAGACTGAGCAGTTAAATTTGATTTTATATCCAACTGACCCATTTTTCATTTATTTATTGAGCTATTATTATGCTTTCTGTTAGAAACATATTTGTATGGGGTCACAAATTAGTGTTCTAATTGCTATTAAGAATCACATTTTACAAAAAAAGTGCATGCCCATGCTACAGTATTGTTTGGCCTCTGTCGTGCTCTTGACAAACTGATGTACTTAGTATTAAAAATGTTCTAAAATGTCACAATGTAAAAATGCTAACATATTCTAAAATTGGATCATTTTGTCCACTTCTAGTTGCTTGCTATGCACAATTAAACTAGGTTTTGTGGATATAAATGTGGTTTTATTGTTGTGAAATTAAAATGATTTGATTCTTTCATAAGTTTTGTAAGTGCATTAAGGCTACAACCACATAATTTTAGCCTGTTAGCCAGTTGCCAAGGAATGTGATGGTACTATAATGTCTTGTGCATAGTTCAACTTTTGTGGATATAAATGAGATGCTATTGTTGTGAAACAGAAATGATAAGATGCTTTTATTAGGTGTTGCAACAGGTCATTTTAGCCTGTTGCTAGGTGGTTGCTAGAAAACATGATGACATCATAATATCCAGTATAGATAAAAGCCTTCAAGGGCCTCAAATGTACCAGTCTGCCAAGCTTTGTTGCGTAGCTCCTGATGGTCTAGGAGGAAGTTTTGGAAAGAAACAAACACAAGGATTTTGTGTATTACCATAAGAGAAATAAATAAATATGTGTATCTTCACAGTTTGATGAATACGTTTGAGCTGATCATAACAGCAGTATAATGTAGAAATATGTACAATAATATGGCCTATTTTCAGGCAGCTGCAGAAGTGTTCCTGCAAAAGTGTTGAAAGGCAAATTATGCATTTTTTTATTAGCTAGATGGTAATAGCTAGCTGGATGGTTTTAGCTACTGGAAGCAGCTAGATGGTCTTTTGGTGGAAGCAATCAAAGCAGTAAAATTACAGGTGACATGCATTTTACTCAATTCATCTGCGATCTTTAAAGATAAGCTTGCAAGCCAACCAAATTTTACCTTTAGACTTTAGCTTTTTAGTCAACATACTGTAGAATACAGGCAACAATTACTTTTTTATACAATTTATGAAAATATATATATTATCCTAACCAACACCAGCTATGTGCTACATAATATGAGCATCAATAAGAAGTTAAGAAATGAACTGATGTGGTATGTTCAGATGGTTTTGTTAGCATGTTTGTCTATTAAACCTGCTCTGCAGTGATGTCAAAGTCCAGCAGTGTGGACTCAAGAAAACCACCGCCGGTTAAAAGTTTGCTATTTTGTTCCAAAAGGAAAACGGCCCAGTGGGCAAGACCTTTTTCTCCTCTTTTCACTTTCCACTAACACTAGTGACACAAAAGCTAATAAAAACTGTATCATGTCTACAGAGAGAGCAGCGGGAAGTTAGTTAGTGTTGGCAATCACAAAGCATCGACCCTCTGCGAAGTCCAAGAGTTTGGATCGATGAAAGTCATTCTCTAACGGGGAAAGCTGGAAGTTTAAAATCCTGATTTCTGCTTTAGCACCTCATTCTGTTTTTCACCTCCTCCATCTTTGAGAAATGTCAAGAGAACAATAACTGTATAAAAGGTCAGCGGCGTACTAACAGACCCTTCCAAGCTTTCATTACATTTGCTGTTGGCTATAGCAGAGGCGCTTGGGCAACAGTGCTGACATTTGGTTTGTTTTTACACCATGTTGAGTCTCACACAGTTGTAGCTCCTAATAATGTCAGAGGGAAAGATCTTGGGGCAGCTTGGTTGTGTTTACGGCTACTGTGCAGGGATAGAAATAGCATTATAATTCATATCGCAAGGCTCGCATTGACAACACAATCAATATTCAAGGGATTGCTTTTAAAGTCAGAGGAAATACCTTTTCTAGATTACATTTTTGCCTTTCTTTCTCTTGCATGAAGATTGCTGCATGATTATTAAAATACATGTTTTATCTGGAAGACTGAGCTGTAAAGGATCACTATATATTTCAACATTCCAGTTTTTTGGTGGTCTTCTTTTCTTTGTGTTGGTCTACTGGTGGAAAGTTGGTACTGTTCAACCTTTATTTTGCAATTACTGTGATAAAAGTGATATATAATGATTTGTGGTAGCCAACTTCTGAAGCAGGAAACATATTCAAAAATCAGATGCATACCTACGCATGAAGATATCCATGTGGTGAACAGAAAATAGGGGGCCTTCTGTAATTTATCACCTACTGTGACCATATGAAGACATCAAACCCTAGTGAGGCCGAAACCATCACAAAAGGGTCAGCGGCTAGGTGAAGCTCAAAAAGAAAGAAAGACGAGATGAGATGAGATTATCTCCATGTCCATCCATCTCTGTTTGAGATTGTCACACTCCATAAATTAAGCTCAAGTTATGTTTTCATACTCGGTCCTTCCAGTCACCCGCTATTTGCCTTTCGTCTCTTTCCACATTACCCACAATGCCAAAAGAAGAAAACAGGCACAAACATTTCTTCCCTTGAACACGTAATTCAGCACTGAGATGATCTTTGCGCCTCAGCTGATCAAGTGACTGCGTCAAATCACAGCACAAGTTAATAAAGTTTAGGCTGCTGCGTGTAAATTGTCAATTTGCCTTGGCTGGGTGCTCAGAGGTTATGGGGGGAAAAAAACACAGGCGGGTGACTTAGTTGACACTCCTTTCAGGTCAGAGGTTAATGAATGATTATTTCTCTTTCCCAGCAGGCGTTACCCACTCTCCTGTGGCCAGGAGGGTGAAAGGAACTCAATTTAGGCAAGGTAAATCTTGGGAGGGAGATAATGTGCTGTGATTTAATCAGGACTGAACTAATTGCTGTAGACAAGGAAAACATAACCAAGAGGAATTGGTTTATTGATCCCTGTTTAAAAAAGAAAGAAAAATCACTGACCCGCAGAGGATTCAGTGGGTGCTGATCCATTTAAGGGCTTTAATGGCCAGTGATTACAGGCCATTATCAGTGAAAGTCAAACCTTTGTAACTGTAAATAATTCACAAGATGGACTGACAAAATGCTTCATTAACAGGACTGAAAGTAACTGTTCAGAACGGGGACGTTTTTGAAAAATAAAAAGCTTTTTAATATTTTATTTTTCCTTTTACCCCACTGATGTAACAGCTTTGAAACACATTATTGTGTGAAACTGTCCGTGTGTTTGACCTGAGCTCAAATCACTCCTCACAACTCCTGACCCAGAACCCTGCTCACGGAAAACTGCCGAAGCAAAATGAGAGGAGAGACAGAGTTCAAGCTAGATTTGATTTCACTTCTGGGCCAGGTGTGGGCTTTGTACTTGCCACGAACCATACCAGGGCTCTAACCTTCACATGTAGCGCTCTATTATTTATACCCACCTCTAGAGGCTGCATGAAAATATAACTGCTAATGCCTAAATCAGAAATCGAAGAGATCTCCAGCTCTTTCTCCACATCTGCTGTCTAAATGTCAAAAGTATCCGGATGCTTATCAGTGTTGGTATAACATTAGAGGTACTGCAGGGTGTGGAACAATTTTTTGACCCTTTTGTAGAAAATTAATGAGATAGTACAAAACAAATCACAGTTACAGATACAGGATGCATTTTGAAATCCCGTTATTTGCATTCCAACATTTCCAAAACTTGTTTCTTAATTTGTTCACAGTTGAAACCCAAGATGCACAAGTTAACTAAGTCTGTGGGACAGTGCTTCAAAAAAATAGCCGGATGCTGTGTAGGCGATTGTGTCACCGCCAAAATGAGAGCAGCTTTGATGAACTGACAGCAGAACATGAACCTCTGATTTTCAATGAAATGCGGTAACAAAATTCATAAACTTTTTGTTAACACCCCTCTTATCCTTTAACATTTTTTTAGTGCTCACTCAGTAATTTTTTTTTTAATGGAAGTGCACTGGAGCTTACTCTGTGCCACCAGGCTTACCAGTGGTAAGCCTGTTTATTAATATGAACCTGCTGTTTCACCAGATGGTTTGTATCTGTTTTATCTGGTTATGTGTCATTTAGTAGTGTGAAGAGTGGTTCCAGAAGCATCAAGCCCAGGCAGAGTCCCAAGTAAATGGTTACAACATTCAGATAAGCTATCCCGAACTTCAATGTTTGTTATAAATATGACTTTGGACCAGATTCAGTTGGAATGATTTTTTTTTTTTTACATATTTAGCTGTAAAATTCAATTCATGTGTAAATGTGTCTTGGAGTAGATTTACAGGTACAAAAAGCAAGACGTGGAATTTATCTCCATAAATATAATCTGCATCTGCTTATTGAATCATTGATGAGCTCAGAAAATTTGCAGAAAACATAAGCATATCGACTCCACTGGCCTCACTTTAAAATTTCAGCAGCAGCTCAAACTTTTGTCTGAAGTGGAGCAGAGGAGCTTCATTTCTCACATTGGCTGTGGACAGTTGTCCTTTGGGTTAATGGCTCACTGAAGGCCTGAATCAAACCCAGATGAAAGCAACCTAAAGGGCCCTCATTTTTCCCCATTAATCTTCCTTGTTTTCTTTAAGGTGATCTTTTCACCCTGTTTTTAAGTACCTGTCTGTTTTGCAGAAGGGGGCTCGTCCAGGGTCTAAGGGGCCAACTGGAGGCCTGTCCGATCCCCATCCCCTACTCTCGAAGCAGTCCCAGGAGCTCAGAATCAGGCCCCCAGGTTTAATGGCTTTTGTAATGGCAAATTATAAGCCGCTACAAGGGTAAGATTAATTGAAGGGTGGTCTCAGGCCATTGCTTGGCTCGGGCTACAGTGTAACCTGAGACGTTAGCGTCGCACAAAAAAATGCAGGCGGCTGTCCTGTTGGCCAAAGGCATCGCATACTCGTGAACTCTCATGACATGACGTTTTACCGGCGTCTATATTTTGATTGCCCAGCGGGGCCAAAAAAAAAAATCATTATCATTTGTAAAATTAAGCAATTGTTTTGTCAGGTTTTTCAGCACCACAATCATTCCTTTGCTAATAGACTTGCTGTGAGTCAGTAACCACTTACTTCACTCCCAGGATATGCGGTTACAATACTCAGTGTTACAATTTGGTCCTGGAAAGCACAAAACTAAAGATCCAAATCATCTCTATTACAGTAAGAGTTGTGATTTAGATTGCAATATATGAGGGAGTAAAAGGGAAAAACAACTACAGGATCAATTTGTCAGAATAACCACAACGGGTCCCGAGACTGTTCTCATTAGTCTCAAAGGGATATGAAACACAGCTCATGCTTTGAGTAAAGCAACAAAGAGACCAAGGCCGGAGCATTAAGTAGATAATGATTCCCAACACAACAGTCAGAGCACACAAGGACTCTTATTTTCCCTCTTTTTTATCCTCATATTTTTCTTGGACAATAGTTCATGACCACAACTAAATGAGTTTATGATTATCTATAATAAAACACTAACTAAGGAAATAAAATGTCAAGGTAATTACAGTTGCAGTGTTCGGTAAAGAATACTGCAAACCAGAATATTTTCATGCGCTGGATACTGCAGAATAAGCTTTGCACAGTAAAAGCTACTGAGTTCTAAGATTATTTCTCTTAGGAGTGATTTCAGCAGGATTACAGGCCTGCCAGAACACATTATGTTATCTTAAGCCTACTGTTGAGATATTTATCATTTCACTAGATGTGACTTTGTTTTACTGCATGGTTTTGAACATTTCCTGTAGCTAACATGTATGATATTTTCTAATTAACTGGAATGTGTACTTTATTGCTTTTTCTGTTATATCTACAAGTAGAGTTTCAAGTTCAAATAATGTATAATTTTCGACTTATAGTCCTTTAACAAAGGGAAATCTGAAAAAATGTTCTTTGGACCTGATTTTCCAGGTTTGTCTTTTGGTTAGTCAAGCTAATGAATTGCCCCGTGGTGGACATGAAGAAAAACATCTCTGCATGATAGCCACTAAAACAGTGTGAATTTCACCTCTTTCACACCTCTACACTACACTCACATCCTTAAGCAGGGTGCAAAGAAATGCAACTAGCTCAAAATGGACCAACAGTTCAAACATGTAAATGCTTATGCACTCCGCCTGTCCACGTGGATAAAATTTTTGTTTTGCTTTTAGGTAAAAACGACATGGATTCTTGGCAGCGTAGTGCTCCGAACAGCATTTGACCTCTTTCAAGAATGCAATGGAACAGGAGGAAGAAAAAGAGAGAGAGAGAAATGCAAACGAAATGGGAGGCCCAAGCGCCCTGCTCATATCTCATCTCTATTAACGGGTTTACGGGTGACCCCAGGGATCCTCGTAAAAGTTTACGTGGAGGTTTCAGTTAGAGTTCCCTTTAAAAGAATGAAAGAAATTGGTTAGTTTATGGTTAGCCTTCAGAATTTTATGGCATGTTTTACTTAAGTTCCCATTTTTAAAGATCCTGGTTCCAATTAGCGAAGCAGAAGTGCAGAAGGCTAAACTGAGCTCCTCTCTTCTCCCAGGGTAAAAGTGAAAAAAAAGGAAAAGAAAAAAAAATTAAGAAAAATTTAAAGGTGTGTTGAACTGACAGTAGATCATAGAGGACACATTCAGGTTAAGGGCAGGAGGGTGACGATGGGGTTTGAAGATCAATGTTATCTAGTTTTTGCCAAAATAGAAACACTTTTCTAACACATGAGAAGATGCGTAGATCCTGCAGCATCCTGAAGACGGTCTCGGGGTGAAAAGCTTTAACTTTAAACTAGTCATCTTGTTAATAATGTTAGTTTTATTATCCTACAACACATACATGTTTCATTAAAAATGCTTGCATCTGAATTTCCCCAAATCCTTTGAACTAACATGAAAACTGTCACAATTTCATCACCAGACAGGGTGAATCATACAAAACCTTTCCCATAAACAACCCGTGTCTGTCAACCAGTAACTTAAGGAAATGGGTGGATTGTGTTTATGGGCAAAGAGAAAAACAGCAAAGAGAAAAAGTAATACATGCAGACGAATGATGGAACATGACACAATAATCAGTCATTAATCCAGCAGAGGGCTTTCCAGGTAACATGCGTCCAGTCAAAAGGTCACTCTGTACTCTAGTATCCTCTCTTAACCACCAGCACACCACTTCCATCATCACTGCTGCCACCAGAGTGTGTTTATAACTCCACAAACAAACTGTCACACAATGGTGGTGGTCGCATAAAAAGGCTGTTTAACAGGTCAAACACACCATCTCTCCTTCTTGTTGCAGGCCTTCCTCTCTTTAACGTTGTCTCCCTTCTTCGGAAGCATTTTTGAACTCTTTGATGAACAGTAGCCAGATCATAGGCTGCATATGAGACAACAAGGCTGAATAACTGTTGTTTGGTGTTGAGGCCATAAGGCTGAGGCATGTCAACTTTCATGTCACCTTAATTATTCTGACTGCCATATTTATATTTTGTTAAAAAACTTAATTTTCTCATAATCTCTATCCTTACAAAATTTTACTTCAACAATCATCAGTCAAAATGATCATTTTCAAATACTGAATATAATAGGGGCAGGGTGTGTGTAAAATACTAAACATCATTAAATATTTCAGAAGCATTTGAACATGCATTTTAGAATAAGGTTCCCTGAAATATAATCCCAAAGACAAAACAGGTAAGTACAAGCTAACAGATTCAAAAGCAATCAGTTGTAAATTAGTGTATATGCAACGATAATGGCAGAAAATACACACACATGCACATACATCCTGCAGGTCTCCTGTGTGCGTTTCGGCAATGTTTTAGGAAGGAACTATACCCATAACACAGTGGCTGTTTCCTGCCTACAGAAGCCCTAATATGCTACAGGGCAGCTAAGTCACCAAGCCAGCAGCGGATGTCTTTACAAGACAAGACACTTGAATAATTAAATTGTTTAAACATTAAAGCTTATTAAAGCAAGACATTTGTGTGCGTTTGTTTACACAGAGATTTGGACCCAGCAAAAGTCAAACGCCAAAGAATAATGTCGAGAGAAGTCCAAATACCAAACGATTAAACAACATAACACATAGCAAGCCAGCTAAGCCAGCTTGTACCCAATGCCTATGATGTTTACAATGATTTTTTTTTTTTTTTTTACTTGAAGACTCATAGTTGGTATTTTGTGATACAACACTTCAAAGCAGTATCCACCACTTGGGAGTTGTTATTGCTCAATCCAAGTTAAAAAGTGCTGTAAGAGGCACTTAGAACAACGATGACAATCCAATTTTCTCTAACACACACAGGTATAGCATAGGAATAATCTTTAAGCTGTAATCTTTAAGCTGTAATCTTTAAGCGGTAAATTAGCTACATTATGCATTTTTAGGATATTGAGATATTTAAGATATTACTGAATGAAGATCATAAGGAAATAAATATCCAAATTATTAATCAATTTATGTCTCTTATAGAGAAAGCAAAATTAAATGAAAATTATTTTTAAAGTTCAGGCTCATGTGGTAATAACAATCACAGGAACAATGTGTTGACTACAACTTCATCAGTGTTTACAAATGCTGATTTTTAGTGTTCATGCATATTGTAATACAGAGATCCTCCAACAGCACACTGTTTTGATACCTTAACTTGTTTCGATATTTTTAACATTCAAGCAATGCAGTTGTTGTCTTTCTTTGTCTGCATGAGACATATCTCAGCTTGATTTCTGGGTTTTAGGTGATGATTATATTCCTGTCTACCACAACCCAGATGGGAAGCAACAGTTCTGGATGAGCCATAGGCTTACAGTCAGAGTCCAAGTGCTGCCTGGCCAGAACAGTTACCACTAAATCCAAACTGGAACCCAGAGAGAAATGCAATTCAAGCTGTATGGCCAGACACAGAGGACAGCTGGCTGCTAGTCCGGTGCATTTGTCCCTCTCACCAAAGAGCCTGTTGACGCAAACCTCATTCACACTACAAAAAAATCACTTGGATGGGGTCAGCGATGATTGTCGTTGATTTATTTCATGTGTGACACTGTCATGTCTGGAGTTTGTAACGTAAAAAATTGCAGTGTAATTTACATCCTGCATTTAATGATAACATTGAGGCACAACAGTGATCCTGTAAGAACAGGCTGGAGAAAATGACAAGTTTTCAGAACATATTTTTCCCTACACATTCTTTCTGAAAAAATCACAGCAGTGGGATAATAAATCTTGCTATAATAACGTTATAATAACTAAAATTTGCGATACCTGAAAAACTGTTGATTTGTAATGGCTATAGTAAGCACTTGCAAATTTATTGCAAATGATTTTTTTGAAACACAGTGGTAAATGTGAAACTGTATTAACAAGATTGCAGTGTATTTCTTTTCAGTCAACTCTAAACTAAATTTGTACATAAATACAATACACACAATAGCAAAATATTTAGTAACATCCAAAGTTTGAAAAGTAGAATTTGAGCTACCTTATCTAACATGGTGTAATGATGTGTGTTTTGGGTAAGACTCCTGCCATGGAAAATTGAAGCTCACTGCAGTGCCAGAAGGTATACTAGGTTTTCTGGACATTAAATAAATAAAGAACCAAAACTGAAGAGGCATTTTTGTTCAGGGGCAGACATGTTCATGGCTGTGAGGGATTTAAAGAAAAAAACCCTAGAAAGATTCACAGTAAGAGGTGGAAAACAAGAGGCACATCAATAGAAATCAAAAGATAGCAAGTGAAAGAGAAACTATAGTGGAAAAAAAGATGTCAAGGAGGGAAAAAAAAGTCAAAAGAAAGGAAGCGAGGCCTGGCTTTATTATATCCTAATATGCCTTCCATACTCAGCCAGTGAGCAGAAGAGTGCCGAGACATAATTATATCCCCTCCCCAGGCCGTCTCCCTGTATTAGCGTCTCCTCTAGTTCACTGGCTACGACAGAGACAAATGAGAGAGTTTTTCCAGTAGATCATTCTCATCCGTTACTGCCAGTTCCGTGTGATAGATTGTCGGAGCTAAAGCGGGGCAATAGATCAAGGCGTAAAAGAGACTCGCTAGCGTACCCCAGTGGAGCGCAGCTTTACAGATCATCGCCCGTCTAATGCACACTTGGGTTAAGAGTCAGATCCCGTTAGATGTAGCAGCCTCTTTCCCAGCCTTCCTGCACTTCCCTTGTACCATCATATGCTACCACCTTTTCTCCTCATTAATCTAGAATAAACGGCTGCAAATGTTCCATTCACCCCAGTATGTTACAGATACCAGTGGCAATATGATGTTAAAGTGCACTGCTTAGGTGAAGTTACCAGAAGCCTTCCTGATATTCAAATCCTAAACTGGGGTTTGAGAAATTATTGTTTTACAAGTTTTTTTTCTGTATGTTTTTGATCAAAGCAGTCACACTTGATTTGTTTGTATGACTAAAAATGCAAAGTTTTAAGTTCTGTTATAGGCATGGATTGGTTCTTATGTGCCACCTCCATTGTAGACATTGTAGACTATTCTGATCAGGAAGCCCTTTTTTCAGTCATCTTTCTGACATTCACTGATGAGTGTAGGAGGTAGATGCTGGTAGATGATACAACCACATGACCTCAAACCAGAAGACAAGAATCTGTATCCTGGCTGGGAAAGCAGGTATTTATTGATTTATTTTAACATCCATGCTACTGTTTTTGTATTTTTCTTTGCATTTTGACTATTTCTGACAAAACTTTGTTAGGTTTAGACACCAAAACTATTTGGGTGAGTTTAGGATAAAACCTTTTGTACAAACTATTCTCATCTGCAAATAACTGGCCACCATGGTTACACATCCTTGGTTACCGTGGTAATGTGAAACACTGACAACACCCAACACGTCTGACCTCAGATGCATTGCATCTATTGCAAACGTTTAGTAAATGATAATGAACTCTATTTGGATGCCCTGCACAGTAAAAAGGTATAATAACGATGCACTGAGGTTTCCACTGATGGATTTTTGCTAATGAGTTAGCAAAAATATTTTATTTTCTTACTATTTATTTACATACATGAAAGTAGCTTAAATAAATAAACAGGAGAAATAAAGAACCAGAAAAATGTTATGACTTAATAAATCCTTGTAATTTGAGCTGATGAATGATTCATTGCTGTATGTGGTTACTGATCTATGCTGGAAGTAAGAAATGAAATCCTCGTCTCATTTGTCTGCCTTCTATGTGCAGAGCTGTGAATATGCATGTCTGTGCTATTGGGTTTAGCAGTGTTGTGGTGAAAGCACTACTTGAAAGCAGAACAATAGTAAATTGAAACAAACAGCCATTTGTTACAAGGACCAGAATTCACATCATGAAAGGCCATAACTGCTCTTGGGCACAACAGGCAGCTGTCAATTAAACCAGTTGGTAATCCACATCTGCCCTGTGCTTGTCAAAGCATTCAGCCTAAGCCTAACAGAAAGTAACAGTGCTCCGTGTGCATCTGTCACTGACACTGATGCTGGATTTTAACCAAAGAATTTAAGAAGGAATTAGTTTTTAGTCTGAAATGCATTTAAAAGAACCTGTCTGAAATTAAATAGAAAAAATTTTTTTTACACACATATAGCAGGCAGGCTAAAAGAGAGGCTATTGCTTTGAACCTATGAATGCAGCCAATTCACAGCCCTGAAAGAAAAAGATTGGTTTATTTTTATTATACATGATTTATGAGGTTTTTCTGTCTAATGCAAGTAAAATATTAGTATCAATGCTGATAATATTAATGCATTCTCAAAGACCGAGTCGACAGTTTCAGATAACACACCCAGTGTATATTATGTACATCTCACTTATCATGAGAAAACTGGAAAGTTCTAGATCCTTATAGATCTTGAAACACTATAGTCCGAGTATCACCACTTAAAACTGTGTTTATGCTGTATGAAGGGATACAGTCATAGTAACTGAATAGAGTACTGAGTTAAACATGTAGTATATACTCACATTTTATAGCAATTTTGTGGTAATTATAATTACAGACATTACAAAACAAGCAGCTATCACAGCTACAGTATTCGGCTCATGTCTCAATCAGTGGTAGTGAAAAGACATCCCTAAATAGCACAATGCTTCTTTATATGCTGCAAGTAACACAGCAAATTAGCAGGGCTGCACAACATTACAGATTTCAATTAATTCTGATCAGCACAGATGTTGCATCACTCTCACACAAGGCAGGCTCATTTTTATGTAAATTGAAGCTGTTAGACCAAGGGATAGTTGGAAACTGTGAAATGGACAAAACAATGCCAATAGAAGCTTGCAGGTAATTTACAATATGATACTCAAGCCTTTGTTAAATGCTTTTAATTCTGTGTTTATTAAACTACCACTGAAAATGTATACAGGACAACTTATCAACAAGATGGTTAATTAGAAGAGAAGTATTCAATTAGGCTCTATGCAGTATTTCACTGTTTTGTTCCTATGCATACTAATAGGGACACTTAAAAGACAAGCCTTCCCATTCAGACTAAAAATAAGACAAGTGTTACGGTAATTCAAGACAGGGATGTCCACTGATGCCATTCAGTTCCTGACAGAAGCATAGACAGGAACCCTGAGAGCTCATAAAGGTCAAAGTGTGTCTGACTTCCCTCACCCAAACAGGATGTGTTTAAAGAAGGATGAGGACTTCTATAAACTTGAGACGCTTTTTCTGTAAAATGTGTCAAAGGACTCATTTTTCTTGTCTTCATGGAGGTGTGGGAACCAAGGCTGCTATGATGACAGCCAAAGTGGCATGGGTTGACTGGATGAAGTCACACCATTGTTCACTTTGATAAATCATTTAGTTGGTTATGACCTCTCCAGACTACCCTTCCGTCTATGACTTTGATGTATGAAAGTGTGAATAACAGACGGAGGATAGCTCTTTGTTTTCTTTTGACAGTTTCCTTGTCAGACATTGAAAATTGAATTTGAATACCCCTGAGATCGAAAAGCCTTAAAAAATAAAGCTGATTAAAAGATGCAAATGTGGCACGTTGGCATTATGAACCTCACCAAACCTTCCAGGCAAAGCTTAATGTTTTTATTTATTTATTTAACTTGACTTAGAAGCCATATTAAAGCAACAATAGGTTGAGACAAAACGTAATGTTTATAATTTTTTGGACTTGCTCCTATAGCCTGATTCAAAACAGAGGTTATCAAAAAAGAAGACAAAATCAGTTTTAATTGAACAAAATTGGATAAATTAAGTATATTTTGATAATTGTGCTATCAATTTAACCCAAACAATTAGACACAGCTGCCAAAAATGGCAGGCTCCAGACACATAATTTATTCATGTAACTTGCATCACTCCTACACATAGCAAAGGACAGTAGCCTCTTGCTGTGTTGTCTTTGTGTCCCATCTTTTTCTACTATCTTGACTAGCAGTGAGATTCACCACAACAGGTGTAGAGGGCAAAGGGGGTCATAGCTTTCACATTTGGCTTGCTAAAGACTGGCGACACAAAACCTGTAGTAAGAAAAGAATCCAAGACACTAAAGCGTGTGATTTATCACCTCTGCCAGAGTCCTGCCAAGACTGCATGAAAAACGGCCAGTAAGGTTAAAAAACACAGTCTGCTGTCAATATTTTAATCTCACTGTGTCCACAGTGTGTCATGCTGAGCTTTGCACACCTTATTACCAAGAAATCCAGAAATGCCAGCTATGGCCATAAATATTAACTTTTGCTCTGTATATAGTTACTGTGTGGATGGAAATTCTGCAACATATTTAACAGAAAAGATGGACAGTATTACGTAAGTATTAAAACGGGTATTAACATTATTAGTAAGTCAACAACTAAGCTTACTGATAGATTTACAGTGTAATAGGGGAAAAAGAAAAAGTGGTACATTCTGTGGATATAAATGACACAAAAAAGATGGAAAATACTGAGAAAAATAAATTACCTGAGAGAAAGATTGTCTAAAATGTTGGCTTGAATTGATTTATTTTTGTTATTTTTATATATTTTTATATTATGTATAACTTATATTATTAAAGTTAGATGATTTAACCTCAGTAGAGAAATAAAATTGGTAGTAGCCCCTAAATCAAACATCGGTCAAGGTTCTGGTCTGCACTTAAGCGGTAGTGGTGGGCAGATTGATCCAAGTATCGATAATATCGATACCAACGTTTGTATTGATATTGAACAATACGAGTGTAAGAAGATCAATACTTTAGTTTCTGTTTCTCTCCTCTATCATCAAAGAGGCAACCTAGTGCCGCTGCTTTCATAGCACAGAGCAGCCACAGTTCGGTTATCCCTCCTTTTGGTGCGTTTTGATGTTTTACTGTCAAAAAGTCTAAATTATGCTAAGATCTTATAATATGTTTATCTCACTGAAACATTATTTAAATGAAAATATTTACTGGAATTGAAACAAATATACTGAATATAATATAGCTCATATTTGTTTGAATATAATTACTCTTTTGTAATAACTGTGAAAGTGATATTGCATGATTACTAAATTTAAACTACAAGTAGATGTGCTATAGACTTAAAGATTTTATTATTTCTGTCCTTGGTTTAACTAATTAATAATCCAAAGGGAAAATCCCTTAAACACTTAAAGGTCATGAAAATTAATTCAAATTTAGCAATTTGATGCATCCACGTTGATTATTAAAAAGTATTGGTATCGGTATCAGTATCAGCAATAGTGGCCCTGCATTTAGTTGGTATCGGATCAATACCAAATCTTGCAGTATTATACACCACTATTAGGGGGGTAAAGTAAGGAAAATCTCTTCTTTAACCACATTGAATTGCACAGATTGCGACTTAACCGCAACTGACACACTGAACTGGAAGAAAACCTCTTTAACCTTATGTATAATAATTAGTACTGATGTACAGATTGATGCAGCTTGTAGACACCGCCCCCCCCCCTCCCCCCACCCCCGCACATTAGCCCACATAGAATACAGACATGCACGTGTTCACATTGGCAAGTGAATTATCTTGGCTGCTAAAATGATGAACCTTCAACCACAAAATGACACTGAACGATTCATTTGCACACTGTCTGCCAACTGAACACACACACACACATAAGTCTGGACCTCTTCAACATCCCCTGCAGCTATTGAACGTCAACTATTCTCCCATCAGTTGTGGTTGGAAGTGGTGGTTGTCTTAGTATTTATGTATTATTACTGTGGGGGGTGGTAAGTGTACAAGAAGGCACAGCCCACCAAATAACTTCAGGCTGCCCCCATGGAATAACACACCCCTCACTACCCACACACGCGCGCACATGCATAAATATACACATCCCAATGCTGCCACCCTTGCCCCCATCCCCAAAACGGTGGCATACGGCTGTCATCGCCCAAAACAAGATGTCGTGTCAAGGCAGGAAAATTACACAATAACGAGCCCCACTTGAGATTAGGCTAATGAGAAAATCAAAACACAATTTAATTCTTGTCAGCGTCTTCAAATTACCTCTCATAGTAGCATGCTGATTAAGAGAAGTCTGCCACTCAGCCTGCTGCCCACTATAAATAGCCCCAGGGCTTTTTGGACCATGTTCGGCTTTCTTCAGTGCAGGAAATATTAAATGCAGACACACACAAACATCTCCTGGGCTCCACATATAACAATCACGGCTCTGTGCTATTTCTGAGTTACTTTAATTAATATTTTCAGCATTAACAAGAGCAGCTTTGATAAAGTAGGATATCAGTGGAGTATGTTTACACTGTTCATAGTTTCACTTACAGAACGCTTTATAGAACTGTAGCAGAAGCCAGGTAATCTGTTTCAAGCCATACATAAATATTTATAATACCATACCCCAATTTCATAAAACGAAACAGAAAGCTATGCAAACTGCAGGTTTATATAATAAACCGTCTTTAGTACTTCAGTCACTAAAACAGGTAAAGTCTCAGCCAAACCTCTAGTTTAGTTACAAATATCTTTCCTCTTAGGCTGATGTGAGAATAAAGTGTGCTTGCAAGCAGTGCTATAACAGCAGGTCAGCCACCTGTCAAGAATGATTAAGGTTTAACTCTATTTTGCTGTGCTTTGTCTTCCTTAACCTGCTACTGCTGGTGTAGGAGAAAGAAAATGCTGAAGTGGTCAACAACTTTTAAGCAATGGGACTTTTATTTTTATTGCACAAAAGGACATGAGTGCAATGGTGAAATGCAAACTGTCTCCATGACAGAAACAACTGAAACAAAACTTCAGCTCTTTGCATGCTTCTGCACAGAGAGCATGCTAATGCAAAGGTAGCGAAAAACCAAGAGTGATGCCAAAGCTGAGTGTTTGCAGACCATGGCCCAGCAGCAGTACTTGATCTTCAACAGTTTTAACAAAGGCAAGACTGTAGCTTTTATTTTTAGCTGTGCAACTTCCTACAGTAGAATCATTGTAGCGAATACTTTGAATTCTGGTTTTGTTTTGTGTTGTATTATTAGTTTTTGCCTTCATATGTAAACACTAAAGGGATGATCATATGTGTGGCCTCATTAGGATAAGGATTTGTGCTGTGCTTGGACCTGCAGCCTCAGGTTTATATTTTTCATAATTATGGCAATTGGTATGATATGGTAATATGGTATGGTAATATATGCTAATTATGCGATTGTGTTTCCAGTTATTTTATAGAGTAACGTGAACGTAATGTGCTGTAACAAATTACTTTCTTAAGTAATTAAATCACAAGCAGCTGGTTGAAATGGCAGGAAGCTTTCTGTAGCTAGCAACAAAAATGTAAATTTTCTCATTCAACTGCCTAGAATGCTAGTTAGCCATTAGCTGCAGAGTGTCTTTCTTACCATCGATTTTAATGCAAATGATCGAGTTGACTAATAAACATGAACTTCACAAACTTTTATGAAGTTTGTGAACTAGACAACTTTTTGTACAAGTCAGTCAAGTCACCTTTGATAATGAACACTCAATTTTTTAATGATCTTCCCCTGAAGCCTCCCTCTCTCCCTCCCTCCCAGAGAGCTTTTTACCAACACTGCATCTGCAGTTTGCTTTCTGTTCCGATGTCATGATGGTAATTAACTGGCAAAATGTAAGCTACAGCATGTCAAGATATGGCCACATCACTATTCCCAAACAACCTGCAAGCATATGGCACCAAATGTTACATTTCCCTAATAGCCCCTGAGAGTAGCAGCACTGCCATCATAAAGAAAAAGGAAGGTTGTTGTGGGATGGCAGCAGTGTCAAGGGCTCATGAGTCGAGCTGAAAGCTGTCAATTCATTCTGCCAATGTTATGAGGTTATAGGACTCAAAGCTTGAAGCTATTCAGCTTTCACTAAATTAGAGACAGTTTAAATCACACTACACTGTATAATTAATTATGATATTCTTCATTAGCAGCACAAGTGTCTACTTCAGTGTCCTGGAGCACTGCCTTCAGGCTTGTAGCACAGATTTCTGGGCTCCATACATTAGCAATCTCTGTGGGTCTGCTTCCTTTCTTGAGAATTGTTTATCACACATTTTTACAAAATACTTGAGCCAATAACTGCACCCATAAATGACAGTGTTATTAAGGTAGAGACTAAATAATCTGATTATCCTACATTTACACAAAAACAAAACAAAAAAAATAAAATAAATCAGTGACATGTGCTAAAGTCTAGATACTTTGTAATTTCACCTTCCTTTTTGAAACAGTATAGTGGGTATGGGCACAATACCCATAGGTATACCCATAGGTCAGAATCAGAAAGGGTTTTATTGCCAAATGTTGAGCAGGTTTACAACATCAGGAAATTGCTGCGGTGCTTCAGTGCAAACATACTGTCATAAAAATATAAAAATAAGAATAAGAATTAAAAGTGCTAAGTGGGTAGATATATACATGATATATACATGAGTGCAGGTGGTGATCAGTGCCAAACATGGAATGATGCAGTGAACACAGCGTAGGGTCATGTGTTAGTGGTGGGAACAGTCATACGGTTATTGTTCATGTGTCCAACAGCAGAGGGGAAGAAACTGTTCTTATGGCGAGAGGTTCTGGTGCGAATGGACCGGAGCCTCCTGCCTGAGGGGAGCAGGTCAAACAGACTGTGTCCAGGGTGAGAAGGGTCAGCTGAGATCCGAGCTGCACGCCGCAATGTCCTGGAGGTGTACAGGTCCTGCAGAGATGGGAGTCTGCAGCCAATCACCTTCTCAGCAGAGCGCACAACACGCTGCAGTCTCTGTTTGTCCCTGATAGTGGCTCCAGCGTACCACACGGTGATGGAGGAGGTGAGGATGGACTCGATGATTGCAGTGTAGAATTGCATCATCGTCCGTGTTGGCAGGTTGAATTTCTTCAGCTGCCTCAGGAAGTACATCCTCTGCTGGGCTTTCTTAATCACGGAAGTGATGGTGGGCTCCCACTTCAGGTCCTGGGTGATGGTGGTACCCAGGAAGCGGAACGAGTCCACAGAGGTGATGGGGGTGTCAGTCAGGATGATGGGGGGAGTGGGGCTGTGTGCTTCCTGAAGTCCACAATAATCTCCACTGTCTTCTGGGCATTCAGCACCAGGTTGTTGTGGCTGCACCAGGACACCAGACGTTCAACCTCCCTCCTGTAGGCAGACTCATGTGCTAAAGAAAATGTTACTGTCCAGATGTTGATTGTTTCCACTGTACACACTGAAAACTGAAGGAACACTTATATATGGCTTTGAAAAAATGTTGCCTGCATTGGCCAAAAATTTAAATACAGCCAATTGGTAAGGCTATATGTAACAGAATTTAACAAAGTAAGAGTGCAAAATACAACCACTAGCTTTTTACCCTCTAAAATATTGTTATTAGAGATTGTTATGGGTTCAGGTTTGTTTTTTTTGTTTTTTCTTGTGTTTGTTTTTGTCTTTTGTGTGGAAGCCCATTACTGCCACAAAAATAAAATAAAATAAAGTATCCGTAACTCGAAAATTAATTTTTCATTTTTCTAGTCAGGCAGTGCTGTTGCCAATTCCACCTTTCGCATGTTCACCCAAACCAACACATGGTTGTTAGCCATCATTTGGCTAATTCATTATCTAATCATGTATTGAACGTGGTCAAAATGTATTTTTTAGGAATCTAGGAAGTCAATGCTAATGTCATGGAAAATCATGAATTATTTACAAAATGTTTTCTAAGTGTACTTAATAACAAACAGATTTTTTGTGTCAAATTTAATACATAAAACTAAAGGTATTTTAGTTGAAAGTATGTTTTGTACACAGTGGTTTAAGAGTACTTATTACCCAGCCCAACTGCAAATCATGCTATGAAATGTGTGGTAAATCCTTTTGAACCCAAACCATTAATGTTTCACAAATTTAATGAAGCATCATTAAAAATTAACAGTGAGTGAGGAGAAAAAGCCTAAATCAGTGTTATGTAGCTACTTAACATCACTGCATTTTTAAAACTGTCTTAAGGCAGTTTTGACGATTTAGCAAACTGTCTTAACACTATTTTGGCTCTGCTTTTATTCCCCCTATTTTCATGGGAAAATACAACACAAAAAATGATTAGATTATGTTGCTTTAATTACTGTCGATGCAAATCTATGAAATTTCTATTTTTTTTCTACAGGGAGAAAAAAACAATAACAGCAGCGCAGGAGTAAATGGCTTGCTTAGATAGCTGTTTATCTGACCTTCTTATGGAATTTAGGATAAAAGTCTGTATGCTTAACAGATCAAACTGTTTCACCATCAGGACAGACCTGTCACACTGCCAAATAGAGTGACCGGGCTCATGATCCTCTCTTCTGCTTACATCTTTCACTGGTTCACCAAGACTTTGATTGCCAACATTGAGCAGCCAAGCGGCTAACGGCATTTCCACCTCTTTACGTGCTCCGCTGCTCTTCTCGTTGCTGTTCTTGCAGAGCCATATGGCTTGCGGACACGCTCCCCATTTTTCAGATAATTTCTCAAGCGAGAGGACAGGACCCAAGCACAAGAAAGATGTACACCCAGCACAATCTCACTCCCCCCCATTCCTATTGCACATGGTCTGGAGAACGGAGCAGTCACTATTGGCTTGTCAGTGTGTCTATGGAGTGATTTTTAACTGATATTGAATTTGAAATGAACTCACAGTAGTTTTCAAAGAACTTAAATTTCAACAGATAGGAAAACAATAAAACAGAATTTATTCAGATGAAAGTATTATGTAGCTTTTATAAAATAAACTTATTGTAGTATTTTTTTATGGCTAGTATCATAGTTTTTGGCCAAAAAATTACCTCGGCCTACACTTTTAACCACTTCTACTGAAATCGTACATTTAGCATAACATAGATATTTGTGTTCTAGCTGCCATTACCAAAATCTTAATCGGGCTGTCTGTGCTGCTGGAAAATTAATCACACTGAGAAAAGTTGAAAAAAATGTGGCTTAGGTTTGTATGCTAAAAATTTATGGGCCATTTTAGCTCACTGCTATGGGATTGCTGGATGCATGAATAATTTATGCTTTTATAGATATATATGCAATCTAATGGTTGTGAAATAAAAATGATGCCATGCTTTTGTAAAATGTTATATGTGCATAAATGTGAAAAAAAAAATGTTCATTTTAGCCTGTTGCTAGGTGATTGGTTAACAATGGGATAATGTCATAGCATCTGTGTCTTATGATCTTGGAGGAGTTTGTGGGCAAAGAAGCAAACAAACAAACAAACACACATTAATTCTGTATATTCTAGTCAAATATTTTAGCTAATATCCATTAAATAAGTTTTTCAGATGTTTATCAATTCATGCTGGCTATCCGCTATACTAATTTATAATAGTAAGATTAGCATTTAGAATTTTTTGATCACTTTTATTACTGTTACTGTTTATGCTTTTTTTCTGCCACTTTCAGATATATGTTTAGCAATGTGCAATTCTTTTTGGTTTACCATTTAAATAAAGTATATGTTTAGGCTATTTTTTTTTTTTATTAGTTTCTGCTTTCTTGTTTAGTTGCTAACTAGTCTGTTGTTCCACCTAGCATGTAGTGGGATATTGTTCTTTTCAGATTGTAACTTGTGGTTTTAGCCTGGTTACACAACACTTTTTATGTATCCACAAAATCCCTATAATATTTTTTTTGTTGCAAGTGCCGACTTACATGGTGGAAGAAGACTCCTGTGAGATGTGAGATTTTTTTTTCAAGAAGTGCTAAAACTTGAAATAAATTTTATCACAGTGTGTTTGTGTATTTCCAGTGTAAATACACTTTTTCAATCATTTATAACCAGTAAATATAAGTTTTATAATAAGCTTTTTAAAAACCCAAGTTGATCTATTAGTACTAGTACTAGATCGCTGTAATATCTTTATTATGATGTCTGCTTTGGAGCACATTCATTGAAATACAAGCGTAGAAAAACTGTTAGCATCGGTAATACTCCAAATTATCCACGCTTCCTATGTTTCATTTTCTTCATCCATCCTTTCTGCTGCACATTCCTTAAATAGCTCAATCCTCTCCAACCCTCAAAGAGCTTTGCTGCTGAAAGAGTTAAGACTTCCTCTCCTGGCGTCCTGATGTTGGCAATGCATGACAGCGCCAGTTGACAACTCCGGCTATGGATGACAGATGACAGCAGAGAAGGGAGTGGTCTGGTGTGTGTGGCGGTGGGGTGATTATGAAGATAAGGTGTCCATGGGAGATCTGTGAACACCACACTACACACACACCAACACATCGCCACAACCGAGACATTAGCTCAAACACATGCAGACATGCTGGTGCATTCAGTCTTGTACGCGCACACACAAACATACATGCATGCACAGTCACACATATGCACGTTCCTCCCAGGCACCATCCCATCTATTTGACACAGTAATTACAGCACACACTGATTCCAATGATGGATGAACTCCCAGTCTGGGATGAGCAGCTTCTCCTTTCTCCCGATCTTGCCTCTGTTTCTCCCCCACGTTCTTCTCCCTCTGTCTCACCACAACCCCCAGCCATGTTCAACACACAGCTTTAATACCTTTAATGTTGCCATAGGAGGCTGTGAAAGATAGTACATGAAAACATATAAGAGCATCTTTGCTCTTATGAAGAGCTTAGTAAAATCAATAATTGTCACTGTCAGTGCATCATTTAACTAGGATGCTTTATAGGAAGCATTAATTCTTATTTAGAGTTAACTTTTTTCTCTGCCATGACCACACTTTAATGTGATGCTAAACATGAAATTGTTCTATTTTAGTTTTATTCTGTTTTTAAACGTTTCGTTACTTTGTCTTATGGAAAACATTTAGAAATGTCTCCTTATGTCTGCTTTTGCAATGCATATCACATTCTGAATATAAATGAGAACCTCAGTGAGAAGGATTAGTCTACAAGTACATTAGCCTAGTTTCTCTTTCTTGCTGCCCCACCCCTTCGTTATAGTGTAAAAAATGAGAGCCCGATAGAGTCTGTATGGTATTCATGCCAGACTGGCATAGCAGCAGATGCTTGCTGGCATTTAATTGAGTTGTTAATGCAGCACACAAAAGGAAAGACAGTGATTCAATTTGGCTCTTTGCTTTTCAACCGACTGTCCTTTTTGTTTCATTAAGGGGGCAGAGGACCAACTGGGCAGGGGCTCAGGGAGCCTTACTAAGAGAGAAAGGTGATGCCTGTCCAACACTGGACATTACAATGACAAATATAGCTCTGAGTTGTGTCCCAGATCTTTTAACATTCAGGCTCTATCAGAAAGGGATATCCTGGTCTTTTTAAAATCTGGGATGGAGACAACTGAGCATTATGTTGATTTAAAATTAGCACAGCAACTTTTACATCTGTAAAAGCAAAATTGCTAAAAAAGACATTGAAACATAAGAAAAGGTTTATTTGTGTGCATAAAGTATACATCAAACCTTACTCATGTCTGACGCTTGTTAATTTCACAAGATAATCTTGGTGAGAGGATCATTTCATACATGCTGGGAATAAACGGTCTAAACTGAATAAATAATAAAGAACGTACCAGCAACCAAATCTGGCTCTTATTCTGTTCAAGCTAGTAAATGTCTGTTACCTTCTTATGTTCATTAAGTACAAAGTAAACAACAATGTAGAAAGTTTCTTACCATCTTTACCTGATCCCAGAGGTTTTACTGATTACCGATGACCCCCTTTTATTTGTTATTGTACTATCTTATCTCACATTTAATTATTCTGGTCTTTTAAGCACTGGGTAGATAAGGTTATTATTGCAATTATTGTAATTGAGCAGCAATGGTGCAGGAAGGGAGGGGAGCAGGTTGGAAGTGGGTAGGTTGGAGAAAAGGAGGGTTGTCGCCTCAGGCTGAGACAGAAGCGACGCTATAAGAAAGGTTCGTCCTGCCCATCCACATAGCACGGCCAGGGAACCAGCCACCCCTGATGCATCAAAACCTGTCAGAGAGAGAACAGACACAGCGAGGTCAAAACAAACGGGATGGGCGACCTTCTCAATGCCTGCTGATGTCTTTTTCATTAATCGCCGAGGGGAGCATTGAGGGAGGGATGGGGGTTGCCGATCCGGTTGACTGGCCCAGCGAATTGGCCTGAAATGCAAGGCAATTGAGGATAATGTCATTGCCCACACAAATTAATGCAAGTGCCATAATATAGTAAATGTTGTTATTAATATGGAAGAGGTTCTGGGAGGAATTAGCTAATCTCCTCATGCATTTTATGATCTATGTAAATGTAGCAAGAGGTTGTAACTAAAAGGATGATTAAACTGTCAAATGTTGGATATGAAATTAGGGCCTGTGCTGGAATCCTCAGTCTAACTGTAAGCCTGAGCTCTTTTATCAACTACCGATGACTGTAAGAGTTGTAATATTTGAATTGTACAAAATGATTTAGCAGAGTGTGAACTCTTGTATATCCTCTTTGTAATATTTTTAACATAATTTACACACAAATACAAATAAATGAGGACAATAGCAAGATTAACCCTTTTTATTTATTGAAATATTTGCTTTTGCTTACAAGGTAGCGACTATTTTGGCTAACTGTAGGCTAATAATTGATATCTGATAATTCACCAATCAACAGCCGCCTCGCATTAGTAGCAACAGTTTTTACGTTCCATTGTTTTTCGATTTCCATAACAAGAAATCCATTTGCACAGCACCACAGAGTTGAAGGTAATTAGACTAACAATCTTTTTTAAAAACATGAATAAAGATGTCCTTATTTACAATATGCACCAACGTTTTCCTGTAAATTTTTAACTATTTCTCCTTGTTAACTCCCTCATTTCCACCCCAGAATGAAGCCAAATCATCTACTGGTCATTTATCGGAATCTTTTGGGAATAACTTGGCATCGCCTGCAGCCATAACTGTTTAACTGTTCATACAGCTTCACATGAATCACTGCCACACAATGGTCTGCCGACCCTCATATAACTGAAGCCTTTTCCGCCCAGAAATATTGCAAATGACTGGGGAAAGGCAAAGCTTCCAGAGAGGATGTGAACATGGGCCGTGGGCACATTGTTGGCCTTGAGTCTCACCACGCTACAGTCTTCCAGGGCTTTTAGAGTAAAGGGGGCCAGTAGTCTACTTCTGCAGTTTCCTGTTCGCATGGCTTTTAGACCTACAAGACATCAGGGAACTGGCCACTGTGAAAGAATATTCACGGGAGGCGAGTAAATCCCTTCTTGACGTCAGGGATGTGTTTGGTTTGCGTGACGTGTTGAGGGCTGAGAAATAGGCAGAAATGAATTGGTTACTCTTCCGTCAGTATGACTCAGCGGCGTCTTTTTACTGTTAGGGAGCCTGTTAGTCACTTGTTTCCTTTCGACCACAAGGCCAAATAAATAATGTGCCATATTACAAAAGCAACAACAATAATAAAACCGATAACTTTCATTAGTTGTGCAGAAGTGGAATTCTTAAATGCTTTGTAACATTTATGAGTTTTGTCTATAGTAATACCATGAAATAAAGAAATAAAGGATAACCCAGGAGGCTTCACATAAAAAAAGGGAGAAACTCAAACTTAATCTAAGACAGTCTGAGTTTTGTTTTTTGTTTTGTTTTTTTAAGTTATGTTATGAAAAAATAAATCTTATAAGAGCAGAGAATAAAAATATACTAAATATAAGGATTTTTCCCTCTTTTACATTTGAACTAAAAAGAGCAGCTTTTCTTGATATCCAGGGTCTCCCTTACTTATGCCAGCATTGCATAAATCTCGGAACAATCGTGATCACATCAGGAAAGGAAGACATTTTCTTGCACTGCATCCTTGTCATGTTTGCACATTGGCATGACCCGCTATTGTTGTAATGGGGCAGAATGGAGCTCTTTGATGCGATAAGTGATTTACTGACCAGGACGACATAAACAAATGGTTCATTGAGGACTTTGGGCAGGAAGTGCCCTCCAACTTCAAACAGGGGCTCCACAAAACAATAGCCTAAGGTCAATTTCTCGCTTACCACATTATTTTCTGTCGCTGAGCTAGGTGGCACAAATGACTGGATTGGACTCTTAGTAAAACAACTAAAGTTTTCACAATGTGTTTGTGCCTATTTTAAGAATCCATTATCTGTATTACTACTGTTTCTTAAGTCTTCATTTGAATTAACAGGGCTGCTTTTTTAATGTTAACTGAATTTAAACAAAAATGTGTTGTTTAAACAGAGCTTGAATGACCTGGTGACATAAGGTTTATTCTATCATCATCAACTATAAATGTAATTATTTGTACCTGTAAGTTATGGCCTAAAAAAATCATACTACTATTATTATATGGTCTTTCAACTACTATTCAACTGTCAACTATCGAAAATGTGTTCATGTTACTGCTGTAAAGAGGACACTGATGACTGTAATTTAAAGATAACACAGAGACAAAAGAGCAGAACTTATCAACTAAGAATACTTCTTTTTCCACTTATCTGAAAATCCTGTATGTATGGAATTCACTCTTAAAATCTAGAGCTTGTATGGCACAGTCATTCTAATGGTGCTGGAAGGTAATTGAATTACTTTATGGGTACAGTACAAGTCACTGGCTGATATCCTGTAAGCCAATGGCACGTAAAAAGGAAGCACACACTTTTTTAATAACAAAGTGATACTGCTGATACTTTGGAGTTCACATTAATGAGAAAAAATAATAATAAAGCAATTAAATCAAACACACCTGACTTTTATTCATTGCTGAAGATTTTTGCTAAGATGATCTTAAGATACTTCCCTGAAACCCTTGACATTTCACGTGTAAACTAATGCTCATAAATCAAACTGTATCACTAATGTCTGTTTTATCTGGGGTCTGTACCTCTCACACAGACGTATGCCACTGATGGTGCTCACAGTGGAGGGTTGGATACTGGGGGTTGCACTTTAAATCAGCATCCCATTGGATTGTGAGATCCCATTGGAAGTGAGGAGTAATCATTCATTAACTCCTCTGACCCCCCTCCATCCCCCAATGGTTGGGCAAGGGGTGTAGATCAACCCCACTTTCTGTAATCCTCTCTACAGCTGGGTCAAGCCAATTGACAATGCACACAATGACCTTAAATGGATTAGCTGGCCAAACACGCCCTAGAGTTCCTTTTCAATTATGAAGTGAAGCAGTTTATAATATAGGGCCCAGTGTGAATAACAGAGTCCAGAAGACCCCTGGGGATTACGTGTGTGTGTGTGTGTGTGTGTGTATGTGTGTGTAAAAGAGACAGAGAGGAGCAGACCTTCTTGATTGCAACCTTCGGGACAGGCAGGGACTCACTTGGAAACGTGTTTTATAATGGGAGAGTACAGATGAAGGCTGAGCGAGAGGGAGCTGGTGTGTCAGCATGTGTGTGTGTGCTCTTCTTCTGAGATTTCTCATCTCTGCTGTGTGTGTGTGTGTGTGTGTGTGTGTGTGTGTGTGCCTGGGGGTCTCAGACATGTCATCTCTCAATAAGCTCCCTGAGGTATAGACTTTATTGTCACATTGAAGAGCCTGACAGACAAGTTAATCAATCTAGCAGTTTGTTGTTGCACATCTCCCTTGTTGCCCCACTTGACACACATACACACACACATATGGTGTGTTCTAGCTTCAGTTGTTAAACAGCAGGTGGAAATTATCTTCTTGTTATCTCAGCCTTTTTTCACAAATCTGAAAACAACAGTCTGGACAAAAAAATAAAAAAACAAAGACAAGAGCCTCTCTCCTCTTCTCACAGGAAGGAGTGGGAAGTAGTTTAGGACAGAAATTATGGAAAGCAAGAGCTCACAGGTTTGTAGCACATTAAAAATTTTTGTAGTATCCATTTGTCGGCACAGAAGAGGAGCACTGGACAAAGGAGAACCATGCAGACAAGCCTGGATGACTGGTCAGTTGGGCTATAGCTGGGGTTTTGACAAACAAATAAATACATAATACTTCAGCCATGAAAGCAGTCATTCAGTGAGTTTTTCCTCATTATATAAAAACCTTAAAATAAAGTTAATTATTTTTCATTAAGGATCCATTAAATCAATTTGGGATGGATGGATGTTAGTGTTGCTGTTGTTGATGTTTACTTAATATAATGCAAAAGCAATTTTTTTCAATTTAAAGAAGAGATACACATAATTTTTAAATAATACTTTAAACTTAAGTAATCCGCTTAATCCGCAAAAAAAAGAGAGGGGAGTATATTGTTTTTCAATTTTTAAATAATATCACTCAATATTTTCATGCTATTTGCAGCTGAATCAGAAATTGAAAAATCAGACTAGGCTGCAGTGCTTTGGCTCTCTACAAAAGTCCATAAAATTCATTCATTCCTTTCTGGTTCTTAAGCACATCTGTGTGTGTACTGTCATGAGTGTGCGTGTGCGTGCATGCATTGTACGTCTGCACAGCTCCTTTGCTGCACGTTCAAGTGTTACATGATCTAAGTGGTTTATGAAGCAGAGTGTAGCGTTGACCGCAGCACTGTGCTGCATTGTGACAGCTTTGATTAATTTGATAATGATGACCTATTGTGGCACTTTATGCTAAGGTAAGCACAGCTGTCTGCCCGGGTCAAGAGGAGTAGGAAGAGGTCAGGGTGTAAGAGAGTTAACTTTGTTAATGGAGACATAGCCGAAGAGGAGACAGACCAAGGACAGGGATCAATGAAATAGTCTTTTAATGAAAGGGACAGTAACCTTTAAAGGGAGGTCATCATAAGTCATCACACCAGCACTGTCAATGATTCCAGTTTGTCTTTCATTCAGCTAAAATTTTCCTTCTTTTTTCAAGTGTGCTATTCTGTACGTTTATTCTTTTATTCCTTTCTTGGATCTGTCTGCGTTTTTCTTCTTAATAAATTGGCAGTTTTTATATTCGATAAATTAGGAAACAAAATGCACAACTTTAAATAAGAAAATCTACAAGTTTATTTCAAAACAAGAAAAATAAAAAGTTATGTGTTTCTTTTATTATTAATGTAATTGTTTATTTACTTATTTTGTGTAGACACAGTTCCTGAGCTTGAGTGGAAAGTTACCATTTCCCGTTGAACTGTAGCTCAAGCTGTGAGGCTTTTTTGCTCTTCCTCACTTTCTTGACTGGAAGGAGACGAGACACCGGATAGCTATCCGGGCCGAACAGTGAGTCACCCTTTTCCAGCTTCAACTGGAACTTGAACCTTTAATCCAGAGGATCTCAGAATCCGGAGAGTTGCAGATTCCTTATCATTTACATTAATCTCAGGAATTTGCACCATGCTATGAAGACACAGGCTCCACTTACTTAACTGATACAAAATAGGGCAACAGCTATGATGATACTTGACTGGTTTTAGCTTCACAACCGTATCATGCACTTGGTTGTAAATAATAATGTAATAAGATTGACAGGGGAAACACATGTCAGCCATAATGACATTTAATTTGTCAACATATAATTAATATAATTTTAGGCTCGGTTTGTTTGTTTTTGTTTTTTTCATCAGATTTAGACCCAAAATATAAATCAATACAAATATTATATTATCTATCATATATCTATCATCTATCTATCATCTATCATCCAGTATCATATATAATTATTATCGTAATAATATATATATATATATATATATATGTATACATAGATATATATATATATATACATATAATTGCCTTTTACATCATTTGTGAAACAATAGTGTGGATGTCATTTGAGTTTATACATAATCCAACCTCGATTCAAGTAACAAAGCTACTCAAGGTTAGGGCTTTACAGTATAATGACCTCTATACTAAAGATCTGCAGCTATCACCTTCAACTAAAAGTTCAACCTCATCTCTTGCCAAGTCCTTTGAAGTGATACTTACAAAATAAAAAACTCCAACTTGGACATAAACCATGCCAGGCCCAGTACCAATGCTGAAATTAATACCTGTTCCAAAGCTAACCCCTGAAATGACTATTGCTCGTGCTTAAACCCTGAACACCGCTTACTGAACTCTGTAGGGTTCACCGTGTAAGAAATCGGCTATCAGAAAGACTAATTGTAAATAAATCTTTTGCCTGCATTTGTGGAAAAATCTGGATAAAAACGACAGTGAAGGAAATCCAATCTGTCCGTTGGAAACGCTGCATCAAGGTAATTCAAGACAACACAGCAGCTGTAAGGATGACATAGATCATTTCAAAATACCTTTTTCCACATCTCGATATCAGACTGCTGCGGCTGCGGGAGATTTCTTTACCAGGAACCAAAGAAAGGGGGAGCTTCTTTTCTGAAACTCTGTTCTTTTGATCACAACCATATTGAGTGGAGCAGAAGTCGTTTGTGGGATTTATCTCTGAGTTACTGCATTACTTCAGACTTCACTGTCTAGCACAAATCACTTTGTAACATGGATTATTGTAACAAAACCAAACCACTGTGTAACAGCAAGAAAAATCAACGTATCTTTTAGAAACTAATCCTGAGTGCATCTGTTATTCTAGACGTAAAAGTGACATTCAAACTTTGTTCATCCACAAGTGTTAATTGCTATATTAAGACTACAGACTGTAGACTGTTTTATGACCTGATTACATGTTCTTCTCTGTGACACAACACACTCAGCCAGGAATGTTAAGTCAGTCTCAGTTTGTGAAGGGAAAAGGGCGGTCAGGAGGTTAAGGTTTCCCAGAATAGTGGAGCTTTGTAAACGGCATGTACCAGCTCCAGCGGGTTAAGTGTTTGCTAATGGCGGGGAGGATCCTTTCCTTGCAGCAGGTATTACCTGTCATTACAAACATGCATGCCTGTTACATGTGAAATATTTGCTTGCTGTTTGCAGACTCTGTGTTGTTACTATTACATAAACAGTATCAGGTGCTTTATCGGACATGCTAGTATTTTAAATAACTGAAATTACAAATCACAATTCCATTTTTGCTTTGCTTTATTTATTAATATATAATGGAAATGGGGCCATGGATTAATTGGTAAAACCAGTAATAGTTCTAATGGTAGTTGTAAAACTACTTATTTACAATTATTTTGCAGTTATCCAAATCAGAAGTGATTTTTAATAATAATATAGAATACAATAGTATATTTTCAATCTGGCGAGGCTTAATATTAAAAATGACAGATGCATATGTTTACATATCTAAGTGTGAATATTTTCAGTTCTTTTGATGTTATGAACTGTGGGTGAGAAACAGAGGATGTTTTTTTCTCAAATGTAGGAAGACGGGCAGTGCACTGCTTCTATTATTGTCTTTTAAAATAAATTTGGTCAGAGTCCCCTGACTCATCAGAAACGAGTACAAATACAGCTATGGGGTAAGTAAATTGGCATCCCGTATCTTACCCATTTCTGGTCTGGTCCATATGCTCAACCTACTACATCAAGAAAATGCTGTAAAAAATACAAGCAGTTTCATATAGTAACAAACTATTCTTTGTACACAGCTATATACTGTAAATGCTAATGTGTCTAAGGACAGAACATTGACAGCTACAGTCATAATAATATATAATGCAGTATTGTGCTTGTGTTTACTGCAAAGAGTAAAGTTTAAAAAATGCATTTAGAACAATGTTAAACATGATTTTTAGTCATTGCATAGGATCCCCACAGAGCAATGCCATAGTTCTTTACATTTATACTGTGTGCTGGTGGGTATGCATTCCTTTGCAGTCATGAGTAAGCAAGCTGGCTATTAGCTATACTGCTTATTACATTTTGTTTATGTTTAGTTTGACAAAAATATTATCCAAACAATATATTGTTTTTACACAGCTGATCTACATCTCATGTGCTATAGTGTAGGCTAAGGCAGAGGTATACATGCAGTACTATATATTAACCTTTAAGGTTTAGCAACAGGCCATCATGATCAAAGCTTCAGAAACACTTACCTTCCAGTTATTGTTCACCTTCAGGTGATGCTAATGTTGAATAAAACAAGATTTTTCTAATGGCAACAGAGATCAGATTAGAGATTGCTCAATGAAATTCACTAGCTAGCAATGATGATCAAAAAAAAAAAAAGAAGTCAGGCATAGTAGGCAGGTTAAACTTTACTTTACTGAATTAACCATTATCAGTGAGAGGGAAGAATACCATTGGTTGGCAAAACGATTACCTAGGCAACTGGATCTTGGAACATCCACTTGCAACTAACCATCAGCTACAAAGTGATCCAATTTTATGTGGGTGCCCTTTAAATGTATAGTACAGAGGGTAGAGGAAGAAAAGCACATGTCAACGTGTCAGCTCAAGTATGAAAAGAAGCTAAATTAAGCTTTTTTGCTGAGGATGTGTGGACTAAGTTCACAAGTTGTGTTTTTATGCATCTACAGTATTGCATTCTGCTATAATAAAGTTGGTTTGTGGATAATACAATAGGGAAACAAAAATAGTATATTGACAGTTAAAAGGCTGAGAGTATTGCTCTTTTTCTTTACAGCAACAGGCTGTCTTATAGATTAGTTTAGGGATACTGTAAGTTAATAGTTTTGCAATGCTTGCAAATCTCTTTGCAATTTTATTGTAATTTAATCAAGAAATTCTTGAAAGTGCAGGACTAATTAACTAAGAATTTCTTTTGCTGTTAGGTCAGTGGACTTATGGAACAATCTGTATTGTCAACAAAAAATCAAAATGCTTACAACTCATGGAAGCCTTTTGATTATAAAAAGACAGACTGTTAGGGACACAATAAGGGCAAAAATAAGTTTTTAAAAAAAATGTTATTATTAATGATATTGGGAAAAAAAGTTGAAATTTAGCAAAGAAAAGTTGAATTTTGATCTAGAGACTTTATTGTTATTGCTAATTTAGAGAATCAAGTCATAAAAAGTCATAAAAATGTCAAAATAGTATGTCAAATTTAATTTCAAAATTGTGATATAAGATTTATTTAATTTTTTGATAATTCTCAAAAAGAACAACAAACAGAAAAGGATCCTTCTAATATTTTTTTCCTTAATGTGGTCCTAATGCTCGGCTGTACAAGACCATTATCAGTAATCGCTTTTACTGGCTGTGAGCCTGCGCCTTGTTTTGTGTCTGTTCCATTAACTTTTCCGTTCCCAGACATATTGTTGTTACTGAAATATTTACTGGGGGTTGCCATTGTGCTCTAAATGATATACAGTTCATGAATACAAGTAAAAATAAATATTTGCAGTTTAATAAACATGTGATTTAGGTAGTAGTTAATGTGTGTAATTGTATTTATTTGATTTAGTATATCCACTAAAATGGATCAAGTCAAAGCAGAGATAGACATTGGGAACATCAGGCTCGTTTGGTAGATTTCAACTGTTACATGCTTTTATTTAGCAGCAGTGGGGGTGATTCTGTGGAAGCAATCTAAGTTTAGAAACAAACTGTGTCACCAGGCACGGACCAAATCACTTAACATTTATCATTTGGGTTACAGTCTCATTTATCCTCAGCCTCTGAGACCACAAATGGAGATTCCTAAATTATACCAGAACCAAGGAACCTCCTGAAAGTTATGACGGTCATTGAGAAAGCAGGTTAAATCCAAGATAGAGGGCCAACCTTAAATACAAAGCAGCAGGAGATGGAAGAGTTGGCTTTCAAAGGGAGATATATGGCCAGTACAAGGCCAGGATCAGTTGCTTTGGGAACTTAAAACCCCGGATGACAGTGAGAGCCATTTATAATATTAAGATGAATAGTCTCATCCTGGCACCAGCCAGAGTGGTTGGAGTGTGTCTCATTTGATGCAAATGAACCAAATCGCTGTGTGTTTAGGGGCTATTTAAAAGCAAATCACAGGTTTAAAGTAAGGGGGCTGAAGAATACGTCAGAGAAAAGAAAGGAAGGCATAACCTAAGTTGAGTTTGATGTCCAGTCTTATCAGTGTTTCTTGGTAGTTATCCATGTTGTTGATTTTAGCTTACAGGCTTAATCCTTTACTATTGAAGAGGTATGACAGTGTCTGCCTCACCTCATTTTAGGAGTATACCACTGTGGCAGGTAAAACCTCCCAAATCAATAGCACATATGGTCCACATTACAGTGGGAAAGGCCTCCAAAAAACCTTTTTCTCTCAGAGTGGCTCACAACGATGACAGACGTGTTCTGATTCCACATATGTTGAAATGTAGAAAGCGTTACATGGCCTCTTTGATACAGGATGATTTATAGGGCCTTGACACAGTTGCAAATGTCTTTGGAGAGGGCACGAGGAGGCCTGCTCTGCAAGTGGATAGTGTCGATCAAATCACATTCGAGACTAGAAAAAAATGGTTTGCAGTTCCATTAAAAGTTGTTTTTTGTCTCTTGTTAGTTCACTGTCATCAAATGCAGAGTTCTTCCCTTTTTAGATTAAAAAAATTAGGAGGAAGGAGAGCCTATAACACAGCCACCTTATGGATATTCAATGCCTTCAAACTGACAATGCCATCTGGAGGAAATAAGGATTTTAATTGAACTTCTCTCACTATTCTTGTTGTGCACAGATTTCATGCTCCAATTAGAGAGGGTTGAGGCAGATACAGTCAGAGGAAAAAGAAACCCAGCAGACAAAGCTCAGTGAAATCTGCCCAGTATACATCAACAGCCCAGCCAAAGTGCTCTGCATTACAAAATGAGGTTGGCTGGGGTCACTGTCTTGTGAGGTATAATTATATCATAAAACTAAGCCTTCTTGCTTCAACATAATGGTAGATAAACAGAGTCTGATTTGTGACACTTCTCAAGTTCGAATCCCAACTGATGCAGCTAACTCAATTAGCAAATGGGGGATCAGGCAGCCCCTTAATACGGATTGGTGGGGATGAGCGAACGTGTTCCCAAATATTAATTACCTATCAAATTTCTTGTGGTCATCAAAGTACCCTAGGCTAATGGCACAGCTAAATCCACATTCAACAAAGCACTCGTGTTCCATTAGAAATGTCAGTCATTTGCTTGACAGAGTAGTACAGTAATCTTTGCTGTTGACTCACGCCCTTCAAAAAGGCCCTAGCATGCAAATTAGGTCTTTAGCTTTGTCTTTGGGAAGCAATAATTTGGTTTAGAAGGCATACATAAATATTTGAGTGCAAACTCTTGGTCATTCAGAACACCTTCAAACAAAACAGGAGGGCAATTAATTATGTACAGTTAGACCTGACAAGCCGCCAACCCCCAGAAGGACATAAGTGACAGCATGCAAGCAGAAGCTTAATGTCATTTTGCATCTCCATTACGCTGTGCTTTATTTAATAATACCTCAAACTTGTGCACCACTGACAATCAGCTGCATTGAAGTTATTGCATGCCACACCCACTGATTACTTTACTGGCTTTATTTGACATGTTGTTCAAAAGTCAGCAAAGAGGTTTTACAAGGTTAAATGTACTGCTAAACAGAAGTTTCCTTTATTAGCTGGTAGCCACATTTAAATGATTGTTTTTAACTCTTGTTGCTAAGTGTCTCCTTCTAAAGAAATGTGAAATCTGCATTATCTAGCTGTAATTAACATATAATTAACATAAAACATGTGATTATAAGTCCTAAAACCCTCATACTGTTAGCATCTCTTTAGTGTGCCATCTGTGACTTCAGCACTCCAAACGTTACAGTGTGATCCACTGCAAAAATTCTAATCAAAAATGAAATTATTTATATAGCACACATGCTCTGGAAACAGTGGATTTAAGAAAACAGTCAGCAGAAAAGGGTGTGAGTGTGGGGATAAGCAGTTATTTTCTTTTTATATCTTTACAGATCCATTGCCAAGACGATGACGAGTTCACAGTGCAAATGTCCTACTTAAAAAATCCAAATATATGGATCATTCTCACGTGAGAAGAGATGCTGTAGTTTAAAAAAGCAAAACAAAAACATCAATGCTCTTTGAAAGAACCTGCTTTCTTATCACACTATTTAAATTATTATACCTTTATGTAACAATTGCTGTTTAAGTTACAGCTCCAGTCTGAGGAGAAAAAGGCTAAAGGTCACATACAACTGCTTTTCAGTCAAGGGTGCAGTACACAGGTATGGTATGGCAATCGTGTGATAGTAACATGAGCCTTAAGACTAAATTTGCCATGAAGGCTGAAGAATGTGAGTCCGGGCACTGCACTGTGCTGAACTGAGTTTTCAATCAGCGGGTGCATTCATGGATCCCATCAGAGTCCAGCTGATGGATAAAATCATGATAAAGGCATTTTTTTAATAGTCTCCAATTATTACCGGTTCATTGTGATCTCAACATTCATTTCTTTAACTAACAAAAACTGTTTAGTTTTTGAACTTTTGCATTTTCTCATCTACTGTAGCAACTTGCAGTTAATTCATTTAACATACAAAAACATACAAATCCATAAAAATGGAGGATTACACAAAGATAATACCATGTATATGTAATATAACAGTTAAACATAAGAAAACTGAAGCAAATTCACTGGGATAGAGATCATAGAACAGTAAGAACATTTAACCCTCATACAAGTCACAGTTTACTGTAACCTTCTTTTATTGGATCTCTAAACTCGACTGGCCTTTGAGCCACAAGCACTTTGGTCAACATCGGAATTCATATCAACATCAGACAAGTGAAGGGGACAAAACTAAAGCCTAGAGCTGTGAACACAATACAGTGCTCACGCTGGCAGGTTGTTTGTTTACATGTGGCCTGAGATAATTAGCTCAGAAGTAATGACTCCTCTCTGATGACAGCCGCTGAAACCTGATCCCCCTGTGCGACATGCTCTCCCCGTCACTCTCCCCTGCCCAACAACTGCAGTGGGGTTATTTTTTGCCTTGGCTGCTAGCTCTGCTAGCCTGGCGCCAGCTCCTGGGATCCAGTGAGCTAAGGGGGTTGACAGGGCCACCGCTGCCATTCGCCCCTTAACCTCCCATGCTTTGCCAATGCCAAACAGCACCCGGAATCCAACATGGAAATCACTATCATTGCATTCCCTGTGCACAAAAATGAATGACTGTGGTGCGAATTCCCCAACATTTATGGTTTCAGTGAACAAAGCAAAGAGCTTTATGAGATGTACACACATTTCAGACAATTTTTTGGATGGTGATATGACTTATTTCTGTCTTATTTGTCAGAAACTACTATATTTATATTATTTTAGTATATTTTTGCCTATGATTTACAGTCCCTTTATTTGTCTTCTCAGTGCTGCACAGTGTTTAATTCACATCTCTGTGTTCTATTTGTAGACTATAAAAGATGGAAAATATGATATCAGCCATCTACCATCTTGGGGTGGCTGTAGCTCAGGAGAGAGAGCAGGTAATCTACTGATTGGAAGGTCCCTGGCTCCTCCAGTCTGCATGCCAAGTATCCTTGGACAAGATACTAACCCCAAGTCTCCGGTGGAGAGTATGACTGGAGCTAGGATGCATTAAAAAAAGCTTAGAAGAAAGTGCATGTGCTAATGTGGCATGTTGTATAGAGTGCTTTGAGTACACTGGGAGAGTAGAAAAGCACTTTAGAAGAATAAGTCAATTTGGTGTTTTGAACCTGGATGTGATGAGCAAGGGCTGCGTGTAGCTCTGAAACTGATGACACCTCACGCTCAATGAAAAACAACTTGCGATGAACAAATCATTAACTAGTGACCATACTCTGGATAATCAGCCTTTTTAACCCTAATAAATCCCATAATTGATAGTTGTTTTTATTAAATATCACCTGAAACTCACATAAAAAAAAACTATGAGATCCTATGAGATCAGCAGAATCTGATGACAATAAATGTAAAGACAACAAAGAAAACTTTAACATGCATGACAGAAAAGAACGCAGTTAGTGATAGTATTTTGTTTGTTTTACAGTGCTTACAGGACTGCTAAGAAACATTGTCAAAAAAAAAACAGTTGTAGAAAACAGTAAAAATCAGATAAGACAAAATATGCCACAAAATCCCAATTGATAACAAATATGATGATACAATTATTGACATCAGTGTGTTCAATACAATACATTTCATTCTCAAAATCACAAACTTAACCATATAATATATCACCAATATATCACCAATCCTAAGCAGTAAAGTACATAACTAAAACAATGAAACTTTAGAGCGCCCCAAAACATAGAAAACACAAGTTTTTTTAGCCTCTTAGTCAGGTTGCAGGTTGAAATTTCATGGCAGTTTAACTGTTCTTAATTTAAGCTTTTTGGAATGATCGCTTGTTTCAGAGCTTTTGTTGCAATGACAAAACCACATAGAAATCGCTCATATTCCAGAGGGCAGCACACTGGGACAGGGCTTAACGAAGGCCACGTGGCTTGAGCTTCCTTTAATCTAAAGCAAACAAGCACAACATGGCAGCCGTGCCACCCTGTCGTACTGCAGCTTTAGAGAAAAAACAATGATTTTCCCTGAGCAGCTTCAGAGCTTTGCTGCCAGGCAAGTGCAAAGGCCCCACAATCCACTGCACTTGTAGAGGGTGAGGAACCTGGCCAGCTCCAAGTCACTGAGTCAACAAGCAGGAGACACATTTAGGGACCCTGCAGTCTTCATGTTTCCTTTTCAAAACCTCTAACTGCTTAAAGCAGGGCTTCCCAACAAATTTGAAACTTTGAAACTTCCACTGTAATCTAAATTTGGAAACTGTTACACGAGGAGTTTAGATGACTCAAACAACAAGGAATGGCATTGCTCAAGCAGTTAAAAAGCAGCATGCCGCAGACATATGTCTTTCTTTTGAAGATGATCCCATGTCTCTGGTTGTCAGTTGTTTTTTGGTTCCTTGAAAATATGTTCTTCACACAAGTTAAATAGAAGGGCACAGCAACCAAAAATACATGAATCAACTTTCTAGTGTTGAAATGAAGAGGTGAAATGCAGTGCAGGTGTATTTCAGGAGCGTTTTTCAAACAATGTATAATCCACTTGAACATTAGGAAAATAGATACAGATATTTGTACCATGTGTCTCTTTAGAGTGCAACCCATGCTCTCTATCTTTAAAGTAACTCACTGATATATTTTTAAATTTCCTGTCACATGATCATATATGGGGTTCTAAATGTCTAACTTTTATTTGTGGTCACAACATGACTACAAAATAATTTATGCCAGATGATTTATGTGGTTAATCACCCCAAGTCATAATCTACTATAGAAACTGGCACATGGCAGGGATGTTCAGCAAGTATCTCTTTTCCTCTCAAAGGTTTAGACGTTACATCCTTACTCTTGAAAGGCAGACACTAACATTTAAAAGGCCTAAAGGACTGAAGGGTTGCCACTTGTGACCTCCAAATGGTATTCATTCCTTGTCGGTCTTGTGTGTGAAACATTTCTGTTGACACCCTGCAATGTGGCGTTGATGAGTTAATCTAGCAGCTGAGTGTGTCCTTTAACTACACCCGGCCCCCTGTAGATTTTCAGAAGAAAAACACCCCTTATCTCTACGGGAGAGGGGGAAAACAAAGGTCCCGGTGGCCGTAAATTCACAGGATACCAGTGTAAGTACGACAGCGTAGCCTTCTTTGTATAAGAAGAACCTTATCATGATTCTAAATTGAAATAGTGTCTGACCCTACTCAAGGAGAATAAGCACTATAAAAATCATGTGCAGCTTTAATAATTAAAAGACATCCGCTCTGCAAGCAAGAGTACAAATGCAAGTAAAAGCTATACTAAAAATCTCATGTTTTAGATTAACAAACATGGTTTTCAAAAATTCACAATTGGAATTTCTCTGTCACTCTTGAACCACATCCCCTCAGCCTGCAGGTCCCAGTGGATTCAACAGGTCTGGGTAGCTTTACTTTAACCATTCTGGATGTGGTCCAAGGTTGCCTGAGATCAGGACAACAAAAATAGGCTTAGAGTATGCTCAGCCCTGAGTCTGAAATCCACACTAAGGCTCACTGCCTTATTGTATCTGTGGGCCGCTCTGCAGATATCGCTTACTTCTCCGAAGCATCTTGTAACCTGTGCTTATTAGACAGCCTTAATAAGGACATCTGACAGCTGAGGCAAGTTCTTCTCGAACCATACCAATGTAAGTTCTAACATAGTGTCAAGGAGGCTGCTTTGACATCATTGATTGCATGACTGAAGATCTTTCCATTGGCAGAAGTATTATCACCAAAACAGGTTTAATAGTGTTGTTTTTGGTTAAAATAAGAATGTAAAATCCTAATGCCATTACAAAACAAATCAAAGCTTAAATCTAAACTGTTATTCCCACAGTCCAAATCCTGAGTCTAAACAGAGGAATATGTTGAATCTCATTATAATCCACAACACTTTTCCATTAAAACAAAGTTACATCTACATGAAGAGCCATAATTATATGAAGTTAAAGTAAAACTTGTGGGAAAGTCCAGTTCATCCTCAGCAGGGCTACTGCTCCCAAGGGAGGGAGAAGTTGCAAGCAAGCTGGATCTAAAGGTGGTAATGACCAGTGTATTCTTTCACAGTGACAGCTCCTCTGACATTTTGGAATTTATCTTTTGCAGCAGATTTTCATGGGCTTAAGACAGCAACCTGTTTTCCTTATGGTATATCTTATTTATTTGTATGGGCAGAAACAGCTGTAAACGGAGACCCAAGTGGGGGAAAAGCAGCACATTTGTTTGTGCTTTGACACATCACAGCTACAAGAATGTGCAGCATCCTCCCAAGGTCCTCTGCAACTGCCACTGTTTTTCTTTACAAGGAAATTGATTTGTTTATGTCAAGCCAAAGATGCTGTAAACTCCTGAAGCCTGCAGGGTTTCTTACTGACAGTTTGACACCTCCAAGGCAAAGGTGAATGGCAACTGTGGCGCTATGAACAGCCCTAGCTTATTAGCTCGTTGCTTTGACACTAGATCCTGAAGGCTTATTATAAGGGATGAGTAATGTGAGCCAGAATAAATCAATCCAGCGCTGTCTTATAAAATTCTGTTAAATCAGTGTGATGTCTTAAAATGCAAATTATGCACACAATGCAAGACAACTGAAAGAAAACCAGGAGAGGCAAGTGGGGAATATTAATGTTGAATCCAGGATGGCTTAATATAGAAAATAGCAACACAAAGGAACTAGGCTGACTAAACACCAATACAAACAAAACAAAAAAAAGCATAAATGCACATTTTAGATAAAAAGATAAAAAGAACATTATACTTTTTATTGCGAGATTTACCACTACATTTTGTTATGAAGCATAGCGTAGAATTAGGTTACTCTATCGCTGCAGCTGTACTGAATGTTATAAGTGATAATTTACATTTTAAGAGTTTACTCAGTTAAAAAGTAATTTTATTAATATTGTGATTTTTTCATGTTCTGTATTAGCACTTATTAATCTTCTTGTTTCCATGTATTTCAGGTTTTGTAGCAATGATGGCCAAATGCCAGAAAGTAAAGACGGCTTATTTCTGTTGCAGCCCAGTTGTTCTTGTCTTTAACACACAGACACTCAAGACACAACTTGAGCCCATTTGTTATCTGTTGCCGCCGCACAAGTTATTTAGCCTGTCAGCAGAATGATAAACTCTCCCCCTGCCATGGGTGTCACTTTGACAGCTAGCTCTTGCATTAGCCAATAAACCTATAAGGTGGATGGGAATGAAGAGTTTCATCTCCAAAATAAGACTTCAGCCCCTCTGACAAGTGACAGCTGCACTCACAGAATGATCAATAAGAGAAAATAAAAAGTAATTATTGTAGTTTTTGGAGACTACAAGGTTATCTAAGCCCTAGGATTTGAATAAATGTTATCAGTTTACAGACTGGAGCTGACTCAGTAACCATCAACATAGATATACTGCAGTAAGTCTCTTTAAATATTTCTATAAATTCTTTGGATTACTGTGAAATGCAGTGAGCTGTGTTCAAGTTCTGGGTTTTGTACACAGAGAAGACTTTGTGCCTGGTACTGCCATTAATCACAGTTAACTTGACATTATAGGACTTCTTTATTGGAGGTTAGAGTTGGACGTGGGGTCAGAGGAAGGTCAAGGCAACAAGTTGTGTCTTTACTTGTGCATATTTAAAAAAAAAAATTAACTAAAACTCTCCATTTATTTTAAATTGCCTGTACAATCGAGTAGATTGTAAGGTGAAAATATAATGATGTTTATTAGACTTGTGTTTGTGTTTTGGCATGCGGCTATAGCACCAAAATTCCTAGTTACAAGACAGGGTTGTCAGTGTCCTCATCACTCAATAAAACTATAATGGGATGTTTTGACAGTGACCAATTACTTAGATGTCCCACTCTTTCATGACCCTGTCTTGATGAGGTGATTTTTGGGATCCTGGGGCCATGCTTTTAGCCCAGGGAGTAAGTGGTGCGTTACTCTTCATGGTAGCTGAGTGTGGAAATTGCCACCTCTGATTGATTAGCTTCCTGTCACCAAGAGGTTATGAATGAACTGGCCTTCTTCAAGCTCCTCGGGATGTCCTCACAAGCAAGAAACTAAAGTTACTACAGTTTAGCTCTCTCTGATTTCTCAGAGTGGGAATCTATAGAGAACTGGCAGGCCAGGAAGTGACAGCAGGAGTAGGTAGAATGAAAACTATTTTAAATTTCGGTTATCCTTAGATTTAAAGCAATTTAGTCTAGATCATTCTAAAATCAAATCTCCTCTATAAGTCACGTGTCTTCTGCCTGGTGATTTATTTATTTATTATTAGTAGTAGTAAATAATGTTAAACATGTAAATTATTTTATATCAACCAGGAAAATCAACATTTATTTTTTTGGGGGGGGAATTCCCTCCATAATTTTAAAACAACAAGCCAGCACAGAAGACTAACTACCTCACATGTGGTACAAAGTTGTCTCATAAAGTTTGAGGAATGACTTATGACTGTGCCATGTTCAGCTGTTGCTTTGCTTTAAAAATGTGTAGAATGCCCTCTCTGTTCCTGTAGGCACTTTGAATAAAAGTGTCCATCAGATGGCTAACACTCTAAGGAATAGTTAAGCTCACATATGTGGAAACGAGTTGGACCGAGTTGTCTCTACTTGGCAAGATGTCACAGTCCTGCGCTGTACATTTGCTGTGACCCCAATTCTGGCTGCTGCTTTGCTTTCCATGCATTCTGTGGTGCTGCTGCTGCTGCTGCTGCTGTTGCTGCTGCTTTCCCCCAGCTGGCAGCTCAGGCTGGGACAGACACCAAGCTGAGGTCTGACCCCTGCTGACAGAAATGAGGTTTGTATTTAAGACCTGTTGCTGGGGTATTGCATTTAACATTAGCTTCTGGTCTAACTCCAGCCGGTTAGACACAGTTTGCCTGATCCAGCATGAAGTGCTAAATTGGTTATTGCTTTGAAAAATGTTGACACGAGGTGAGAAATTAAAAAAAAGAAGAAGGCATGCAGGAGCTAATGCAAGCACATCACAGCTCTGAGCATATGTGTATTTGAGAGATGGAGGTCAAGTTTTAAGCCTTGTGCACATGGGCAAGCTATACTAATGTCTACATATTCACCCTTTGTGCATACGTGTTATGCTGTGAGTGTATGTGTTCACATTTGTTTGTTTGTGCACAAGCATGCATTTGAATATGTTGCTATGGTGTCAAAACAGTAAGAGAAGTTGTTGCTGACTGATCAGCCACCTGCTGGAGACATTGGAGGCCCCATAGGGACAAGAAGAGGGAACAAGACTTGGAACAGAGGAAAATGAGGAGATACGGAGACAAAAGAGAAAAGAATACTAATCCACAAGCTGAGGAACACATCTCCTTTATAATCACTCAGTTAAATGTCACATTATGGCAGTAAGCTAATGCAATGGGATGAATACAAAATTGGACTACTAGTGTAGCTGACATTTTCCCCCCAGCTGCTACATTCAAGCATCAAACACACTCTGTAATGTGCCTGCCAAGTGTTAAAGATTGTTTGGTTTTTTCATGCCATGTCTCTGCCAAATGCAGCACGCGTCATCATTGTGTTACTGGAAATCATCTAATTTACAAGTCAAAAATTATATGTGGAATAAAATTTTCAAGATTTACACTTTAGGGAAAAGCTATACATCTCAAATTTTCACGATAGTCAAAATTTAAAGGAATCGGGAGTATTTATGGTAAGATGCATACAACACTATTGTTCTATACCATTTTTATAGTTCCATTAAAGCGTAAATGTAACCACCAAATCATAACAATGGTCACCTGAAGTTATGTTTGCATTGTAAATATCCTACAGTAATAGAAAGAATACCCCATCAATCAGACCCAAACCCTTTTTGAGCAAGCACTTCGCAACAGTGGTAAGGAAAAACTCCCTGTTAACAGGAAGAAACCTCCGGCAGAACCAGGCTCAGGGAAGGGCAGCGATTTACTGTGGCCACTTGAGGGTGATATCTGGTCCTGCACAGAGGACCAGTTCAGCTTGGAAGGTGCGATAAGGAAAAGAGTGCATCCCCACACATATATGGCAAGTAGAAATGGAGAGCATGCATAACATAACATAATCATGTTAAACTAAACACTGAACCAATCAAACATTTTAAAGGTTTAAAGCATCCTAAATTAATTTTGTGCTTTTTTTCCTGATACAAGTTTTATGTATTTTAATTGTTTTGGGGTTGTTGTTTTTTTTTTTGTTTGTTTTTTTGCTTTTTCTCTAGTATCACCAGCAGGTTTTATTTTTCCTCACAAAATATAAAATACACAATCTGGAGATAATATAAAATAATATTCCTCATTTACTAAAGCTATAAGTGCTATGGTCATCTGTAAGCAAATGCAGGAAATCTATATGACTGGATATTCTTAACTGCCATTAAAATGACCAAAATAAATCTGCTAAAATCATCAGAGCATTTTAAATGGCTTTATGGGGAAAATTCAGGTCGATATTTACTTTAGTTCTTACATGAGGACAGTATTTCTGTTTTGCACCTGTGCACCTGAAAGAATGAAAGCATGTCGCACTTGTCTTTACAAATAGACATGAGCTTCAGCTGAAGAATGATTTGTCCTTTCAAGCCATGCCAGTGTATGTGCTATTAAATACATGTCCTTTATATTCGTCTCAAACTATGACATGAATTACAACCATGTTCCCAACAACTACACAACAAGCTTAGTAAAAAGCTCTTGTCACATTTCACAATGTGCCACTAGTATGTTGTACTGCAAGGTGGAACCAATTATACAACCACAATAGAAATGTTTCTTATCTTAAAGAATTTTTTAATTATTGCTACACAGTATTTAATGTAACATGTATATGTCATATATTGAGTCTTGTGTATTTACCTCAGTGTGCTTTAAAGACTGTTGAAGATTACAGTTTCATTTAAGCAATTAGGTTTAGCAGCCTGAAAGCTTGTGATTCAAATGTGTTTGTGCAGAAGCAGTAGGGTTATTAAAGTAAAACATGCTCATCTACTGTCAGATTTTTAAAAACAGCTGTTGTTTCCCTTTACCAGGTCACATTCATGACTTCTGCTTCAGATTTCTGTGAACAGATCTTCTCATCATATTTATGAAAATACTAGTAATGTAAAAGCACAGTGCTGAATCCGGCCATGTGTGGGAGAAGAGTTCTTTAATGGTGTGATTCAGTTATGGTTTGATCCTATGCCATCTGGTGACAGCCTACTGAGCTTTCAGCAGCATTTGGCCTAAGTCCACATCCTTACTTCCATCGTACCGATAATGCTCACTGTCTATTTATACAGTGCGAGCAAATGGCCATAGCAGGTTTCGGCACATGGCATTAACAAGCAAAGATGTCTGAACAATGGAACCCAAGGATATGAAGTGCTATGTGGTGGTGAAAGGCAGCTCAGGGGGATGTTTGAGATAACTCAGTGTTATAAAGTATGCACTTCCTCACTATGGAGTGGGGGATGATTTTCATGTGTGTCTGTTCCTAATTTACCCCAGAGACTGGGCATAACTGGGGCAGTGTGCATAGTACCCCCCGATTTTTTGCCCACCTGGGGTTTGAACACAAGCCAGACCACCTTCGGTCTTCGACACGCATTGTTCACTGCTGTATTGCGACAGACCCTGTTTTACTACGGCTGGACTGGGACATCTGGTCTTACAGCGGCTGCCACCTGTTTCTGAGGAAGGATCGTTCACAAAACTGGGATCCATGATATGCCCATTTGTTGGCTGCATTAGTTGCAGCGCATCATGTGATGTGACAGACTAAGCTCTGTACTCAGTGCTATCTCAGATTTCCCATTAAAGATGAACAGAAAGAATGAGTGAGGGGGTGAGGGGCAGTTAGGTTTTTCCGTTTCATATAATACGTCACACTGTACTCACATGGGACCTGATATGGAAACATAACAGAGATTGCTCTGTCTGCTTTTTTAATTGTAATACTGCAAATGTGAGGTCAGGCCAAATCAGCTCAGCTTGAGCCAATGTGTGCACCAAGTAAAAACTCTGTGTCTTTTTCTGAAAGAATGGAGACTGTTCTTTCTATAGTACAGATAAATAGAAGATAAATAGTGTTGCTGGACACCTGCTGTTATAAAGCTCAATCTGTTTGAAAGTGTGTCTGTGTGCAACCCTGCTGCATTTTGAAGCCTTTATTGATAAGACCTTGTTTAACAACCAAACTCACTTAAACCTGGATAAAACCATTCAAGTGCAAACATTACGTAGTTCCATGCAATCATTTAGGATTATGCCACACATGTAAGTTGCAGGAAAATAGTTAAAATTTACAAAATCAATGTAAGCCAGTCATTAACAGGACCTACAAACATCCTGACTAATTAAATGTATTATAATAACTAAGTCAAAATGACAATTTTTTTAATTACTAGAGTTAAAATATAAACATTATATTTAAAATACAAAAGTTATGGCCACATGTCCATTGTACCTACTGTATTAAAAAGTGCAAAGATCCAGGCCCACATGCACTTTTACTCAGGGCAAAGCAGATGCAGTCCCAGATATTGGCAGGCACATGAACGTCTGCACCAAATTCTTCCAGGGAAACAGTGAGGCTTTCTCAACTCGGTGAAGAAATGTAGTTTGTTCAGCATGGGTCTGCCACTGGGCCTCCTACTGGTAGGACATGCCTGATTACTGTTCCTGTATTCCTTGTAACTTCTGTGCAGTTTTTGTGTGTAAGCAAAAGTGTGTGTGTTTTCTCATTGTGAGACTCCTCACTGGTAAAGTGAGTTTGATGGGAGCTGTAGGGGGTAAGTAAAGGAAAACACATCTAACTTCCTCCCTGTAAGTAAAAGGCACACTCTCAGGGAAAACGACAGACTCAGAGTGTGTTTCCCATCGGGGGGTAAAAACAATGAAGAGCAAGAGTTTCTTCACACCCGTGTTGTTAATTAGCTTCCCAATGGTGCTCGGAAACTTTTCGCCTCACCTCACTCAGCAGGGAGGAGAAGGGGAAATGTCTTTCAATTCACAGGAAGGTCTGAACTTCAAAAGTTATTGCAAATCAGTCAAGTGTCAGCTCTCGCACTCTGTTGTTGGTCAAGAGCTGGAACAAAGTAAACTTATAAAAAAGAAAATCAGTGGCCACGTCAATCACTGAATCAGGACACTGACATGACAGTGAATGTAAATGTTTGATACACATTACACTTTAAAAGGGTAAAAATAAAAACAAAGACAAGCATTTTCCATTTGTCAATTAAGGGAAGCCACATATTAAATTTTATAAAGCACATAATTTGGTTTATTGTTGTGCATTTCATGTGTAATTCTATGCTTTATGCAGGTACCCATGCACTCATGTCCAAACGTTGATTTGCTTCACCATTAGCCTAACTATACTCTCATTCAAGTACTGTATGAATTCATAACAAGGTCCATTTTTCCTCATTGTCTCCCTCCCCATTGACTAGGCCTTTTGAAACTCTCTGGAGTGTCCCAGCATGTTTGTGATTGCTCACAATCCCTCTGCTCATTGTTTTTGGCAGAGCAACTGCTCTGAGATTCAGATATCATCATTCAGGCAGGCAGATAGGACATCAAGACACTTCCTCCCAGGAGTCTGGAGAGCACAGTGAAGAAGAATGTGAGCTGTGTTTGTCGGACAAAATTTGATAAAGAGTCTGTGTGTCAGTGATAGCAAAATGCCTTCCAACTGAATCCTCTTGCTACATTTACCGACTCTGCAGCCTGCTCCCTGTGATTTGTTTGAAATCTTGGTCTGATATAGTCACACAGCACAAAACTATATAAAATTAAATTTATGTTGAATAAATATGAAAATATGTATTTAATTATCTTCTGATTTTCTTTTTACTGTGTATATTCACATTTCCATATTTGCCTTTGTAATATTGTGTCAAAAAAGAAACAATAGAACATATCAGACTTCCAAAAGTTTCTTAGCATTCCATGCATATATAAATACTTAGCAGGCTACAGAGAACCAAAGTTCAGGGCTTAAACACATACTTTGAACTGAAACTTGTCCTGCGTTTGATTTTTGAATACTTGTTTTGATGTCACTGTCTGGTAATGCTGAGCCCTTCATGTATTATGTGAGTTCTGGTTCCTGTTTAATTTTAATGGAGTTTTTATGTCTGTTTGGATTACTTTACTGTTCTAGTGTTTTTACTGAGCTTCAGTTCCTACTTAGAATCGATCATGTATTCTTGTGCTTTGAGTTTCAGGAGTGTTTCCTATCTTTGTCCCATCTGCCTCACCTGTGTGCTTGCTGCCTTTCGGTTACATCACTGGAGTTAGTTGTCTTTTATTCCTGTTTTATATTCAAGGTTAGTTTTCTTTTATTTCTGATGATGGTTTTTCTTCCTTATTTGTGATTCTTTGCCCTCCCCTAATTAATTTCACATGCTGTTGATTGGTCTCGCTTGTCCTCTGCTCCCAGCTGTGCCTCATCTTCTTATAATGACTTCCCAGTCTATTTCTTGTCTCACCTTCCTATTTGTCTAGACCCTGTCTAGACAGGAAATTTAGAGTTTATAAACCCTGCGATGAGGAAAACTTAGGGGTTTCTGTTAATTTGCAGGAGTTTACATCTTTATGACCAAACTACCAGTTAGACATTAACTAGACCACTTTTATAATTAACAAGTTATCAGTGCAAGACAGCAATTATATCATGTAGATATCAGCTCAGAATCAAGCTCTGAAAAGTACTTGCACAGTACATTATTGTAGCAATAACCATTTAAAAAAAAGAGAAATAAGACACTGATGATTAGTCATTTGTTGCAAAGTAATCAATTACTGATGGATTGTGAACGTCTTTCAGATTCAACTTTCTTTTCTTTTTAATTTTTTTTTTACAAACTAAAATTAGTTTAAAGTGAGGTTTTGAATACAGGCTTCAGACAATCTGTGTACTGTTCATACTCTGAAACATCTAAACATGAACATTTTTAAACAGATGTGTAAAAAAAGTCTGACATAATTTCCACTGGAAGTCAGTTTTACTCCGTCTCACCAAAACACTTCTGTTATTAAACCGTCTTATCTGTTTGATTTATATTTTAATCCACAGTTGCTGTAGTTTGTCCCTGTCAAGTTACAGCTGGAAAACTGCATTTCAGATATTTGATATTAAATATCAAATAATTTTCTTACCTTGATATATATTGATGAAAATTAAAGTTAGGCAAATAATGAAAAAAGTGGACAATACTGAATAAGGATTTATTTTGAGACCATTTTGGTTTTAAAATACATATGGTACACCCTGACTCATTTATATTCTTTTGGGCTTGATCAGAGCTTTTTTTCCCTTTTTCCCCCTTTCTTTCTTCCCCCCACTGCTCATGCATTTAACTCATGGACAAACTCAGTGAATGAATTAACTCTGATTAGCCTTTCTGGAAGTAAAAACTCAGAGCTCCTCATTTCAAAGTTTCTTGAACCTGTTTTCTGGAACAGGGCCCTGTTTTGTTTTTTTTGTCTTTGTGTTCCTTTTCTGTTAGTTTGTTAGACGTATTGAGTTTATTTATTTTAAATAAAGCGCCTTTGTTTTGTTTTTTTTGGCAATTAGGTCCTCCTCCCAGAACACCATGACCAAAAACATGCAAAAAAAGGAAAAAGTCACAGAAATGAGGAATTGGTGGAAGTCTTCAGTACTAAGACACTTTGTTAGGAAATAAAATGGAAATTGAGAGTATGTGGACAGGTGAATAATGTACAGGAATGTACTCACATTCTCTAAGACTCAGGGTTTATTAAGTCACATTTTAATTATGCACTCATGCAACACTTTTATTTCTAAGCACATTACACACATCCATGGCCAGTTAACCTCCTATACATGTCTTTGGACTGCAAGCAAAGGTCATGCAAACTCCATTCAGAATGGTCCCAGCAAAAGACTGAACCAGGAAACATCTTGCTGTGAAGAAACAGTTCTAACAGAGAGCACACCATGCAACCTTTAACAAGCTTATCAACAACCAGTGTGGAAGAAAACTAGCGGCAAACAGATGAAAGGGTGGAAATGGAACTAGATAATGTTCAAAGTAAACAGGGAACGCCCAACAAACCAAAACATGACAGCAGTAACTGTGGTACCATCTTGTGAGTGAACACCCTAGTAACTTTTCTCTCAGTCTCACAGTAGCAAGCTTACTGGGTCTCCAAAACTTTGAACATGGCACAAGTCTGAAGAGCGCAGTATCAAATTAATGAGTAGTCCCAATATTCCCACTGCACATGGATGTCATGCAAGTTGCTTAGCTCATGACTTTTATCGTATTCAATTTAAAATTTTGTTGTTTACTTTTAAAATTACTAACAACACTGCACCCAGCTACCTTAAGGACCTTTTAAACCCTTATGCTCCTGCTAGGGCTTTAAGGTCATCGTCACAGTTACTGCTGGCTCAGCCCAGATCTCGACTTAAGACTAGAGGTGATCGATCGTTTGCTCTTGTCGCACCTGTGCTGTGGAACAATCTCCCGATTGGCATCCGGGCATCTGATTCTATTCATTCTTTTAAATCACAGCTTAAAACATATCTTTTTAAACTTGCCTTCTCCACTTTTTAATTGCTGGTTTGTTTGTTTGTTTGTTTGGTTGCTGTGACCTATTGACCTCTTGTATTAATTCCCTCCTATCTTTCTATTGGTTGTCTTTTTTATGGTGGTACAGCTTTTATCTTGCTATTACCATGTGCTGTAGTCATTCTTATTGGTAGCTTTTATCTATGAACATAACTCGTTATTTTTATTTATCCGTTATCAATGTTTGAACCTTTTATTGTTTTATGTAAAGCACTTTGGTATGCCCAAGGCTTTTAAATGTGCTCTATAAATAAAGATTGTTGTTGTTGTATGACTTTTGAAGAAAATTTTAGATAACAACAACAACATACTTACATTTTAGCCTGTTTCTCATTTGCAAGAACAGTAAAGGATTTGTCCGTCTTTATATCCCTCAGTGCAAACACAAGTACTGACAGACTCAAGTTCCACAGTGACAAAAACTAAACATTCAGAGCTTGCAGTAATGAAGTACAGCAAGGATAACACTCATTGCTCAGTACTTTGGGACATACTGTACCTCTATTCATCACTCTTGTTATGTTGGGCTTATATGTAAGAGAACATGTGCTGAATGAGTATTTGTACATGCACGAGCCTGCAATTACAGATGCATGTGTATGAATATTAGTTTGAAGCAATTCAGGCAGCTGCAGTACATCTGTATTGCTTGCTCAAGTTCAATCAAATCATCCAATAGTAGTTTTACATTTTTTTCTTTAAAACTGCAGCTAAATTGGATCAACTGTCCCTTTAAATCAGACAGTTCACATTCATTTTTCTGCACGTTCTATATTGATCAAAGGCTTGTCTGGAACTTTATTGCATCTCTGCTTATTGCATTTCTTCATTTTATTTTGTTCCATGTCAACATTTGGCCCAATGTACAGAGGGACTGTTTCGTGGAAGGATTCATCAGATGGGAATCCAAATCAATTTGTCAGGTCATGTTTGACCGACTCATTACTGGCGGTTCGATTAAAAAGCGGAGTGAGCTCAGGTGACTGACAAGGCAGCTGAAGCCATTATGCAGAGATTTGGGATCACGTCCCAGCGTTAGATTGCTATTCCTATCCAGAGGCCTCCTAAAGTCATCCATCATAAGGAATTTCATTTTGTTTCTTAATGTGGGCTACGTGTTGTTTTGCAAGCCACAGAAATGATCAGAATTTGGCCAGAACAGACTGTAGAGAGAGCGTGCTCAGTTATTGTTATCATCAACAATTATTGTCTTTCATTGATTTGGCAGGAAGAGAGTGACTGGCTGTGTTTAAAATGGAGGCGTGTTTCCCGCAACGGTGCCAACACTGGGCAAGATCAAATACTCAAGTCTGTTTCTTTTGCCAAGGACTGCAATTAAAGCACATTCCACTCCAGGTTTTAAATGTCTCCAATATTTCCTTTTAAACAATTGTGGAAACAGTTTGGATTATTAACATGTGTGTCCACTCAGTCCAGTTTATAAAAAAAACTGTTCAGCTTTGATGACTGGTCTAATACATTATCGTATTTGTCTAGAAACACATTCCTTTGAAAATTAGTATTTTGTTTCATTTTTGGTCAAAGATCCAGATGCAAAAAGATTTCAAACTCACTATTTTACATTCTAAAGTTCATACAAAGAAGAAAGTAATAGATTTTTTTTTTTTTTGTAATGTAGCTTTCTGATATTTCATTTCTAATCACTTATTTAAAAGCTTCTTACAAAGCTGGCCCATTCTTCACCCTCTCTTATTTGATATAAAAAGTCCACAACTCCACACCTGTTAGTATTTATTCGCAACAGAAATTTTATACAACTAAGTGGTGCTATGTATATACACAGTGAAGCAAAGGAGGAAATAAAGTCCCGGGTCTGAGATTATCTTCTCTGTGAAACATTAGCAGGAAACCCCCAGGATTAATAATTGCCCAAATGATTAATTGCACTCACTGATGGCTGCTTACAAAAACAGATATGTTAATTTCCAATGGGCCATATCATTGGACTGACTCTAATGCCTGCCATGCGTGGAACAGTCCTCTGTCAACATGTTTTAGGATGTCTGAATGTCGATGATATTCCACTGGATTCAAATTTGTAGTCACTGTTAAAAAAGAATGATAATAAGTGACACTTCCATTTGGATATACTGTGTGTTTTTGAGTGTTTGAAATCTGATTGTGTGTTTCTTTCATAAAAATTTTATACACCCCCCTTATAAACTCTATATTTAAATTAAATTGGTTTTCTGCTGCATATTTGATGATTTTACACTTGTGATATGAACTGTAGTCAGACCCCAGGTTTGGCATATTTAAGCTCAATAAAATAATAGTCACCTGCACCAAATGAACTGGAGTTGACCAAATTTGACGTCTGATTACGAGCCAGTCCATTTCACGCAATATCAAGGACACATATAGAGGGTATTCAAAACTAAAGGTCTTCACTGTGAGTGAAGATAAAATTTGCCAAAGTAACCCACAGAGAAATCAGAATGAAAGTGTTTGAACTTTGGACATGAATGCAAAAGGGAAAGGTTGATATTGTGTTGCCTGGTGGATTTATTAACATACTGGAAAAAGGATCTGACATTTGTTTTGTTACACAAGTGTTTTGCACCTGCTTTTATTTTGTAAGGTAAAATATGTCAGGTAACGGTGGGTGTACAGCAACTTATTTTTAGTTAATTATATGGAACTCTTTCCAGTAGCAGAAAACTCAATTTTATGATGTTTATTTGAGAGAAAATCATTATATCATCATATCATATAATCATCTTAATGCAGTTTAAGGGAAAATGTAAAACGTGAATTAAAATTGCAAAGGAAATCAATGATTCACCAAACTAAGATGCACCAGTCAGCCTGACACACTAGTGGTGTATCAGGTGTGAATACATGTAGAACTTTAGTTGTACAATGTGTGGCTTTTTCTCATTTAGACAGTATAGTTAAATGTTCGCGATCACATTAGTGTTAAAATGTGATTATTGTGACTTTATAGGCTGACCTTCTCTTGAGCTTCACTTCATGCTTTAAGACGTGTTTATTAAGATGACGAATGGCTCACAGCCAAACCAGCTGTAATTATCACCATTACTATGTTTATATTTCTACCAGAATCCTGGGCTCCGACTAAGATCTTGGTCACAGGCTCTTAAGTATTTGATACCCAACATCATGGTGTGTTTATGATACCGCCACAGCCTTTATTACTGTCTCAGCTATCATAACAGTTGGGAGACTTGCTGGGGGCAGAAAATGGAAGGCAAGGCTTTTAGATTGGAGCACATATGCGTGGTGATAGATGTAATCCTTCTCTCCCGCACTTACCCTCTGTTTGCTATCCCCCCACATAGCCCTTAATAGCGACGAATCCCCTTCAAGGCTGTGAACCCAAGCGGCGCTCCAGTCTGCCTTCATGCTTGTTGACTTCAGAAGGTTCTGATGTCATAATGAAGGGGGCTGGTGCTTTGATATGGTTCCTTGGGAATTTCATGCTCCCTGTGTTTCGAACGGACTTAGATGCTCAGCTGGCAGGTACAGTAGAAATAGGAGTTTTATTGCCTCTGCCTGAGGGGATTACCAGCTACCCCTAAGGCAAGGATGGAGGCGGCAGCATCAAGCGCCTTCTCTCTCTCCAGCCTTCAAGCTGCATTTCTCACGCCATCTAATCTGAAAGTGCAGCTCAAATCCTACTAATCTCCTCCAAATACAATGGGATCCAGGGTGGTATACCATTTACTACCCTAGAGGTCTGTTCAAATACTTAATTGATTCATTGTGCCATAGGGAGATGAAATATTTTGGAACTGAAAAACAGTCAGTAGTGTTTCTTGAGGCAAAACGATACACTATTTTCCAATTATGAAACATTCTAGAGTGTCCTCTATGTAGCGGTACAATCAAAGAGAGGCAAATGAGAAAATTACACAAAAAGACTGTGTTTTGCTAAATGCAATAGCAGGCTAGTGCACAATGGGATATGATGTCTGCACTTGCCAGAAACCATTTGCAAGATGTTGAGGGTTTAGAAGAAAACGGGGTGAAACAGGGAGAGGATGAATATGTATTTGTTTTTAGCAGAGAGACACATGTTCAGTGTCTGTCTCTCAGCATAGATCTTTATTACATCAAACAGGCTGTTGGTTGTCAGAACAATAGCAGGAACAAAGCCTAAGTTATTTCCTCCAATACCTTTAATGATGTAATGTATTTTGCCATCAGCTAGTGGGGAGTAGCAATCAGTTGGGATATATGGCATTCCTGCATGATTCCTGGAGCAAATCGTCAGTGCACAGCCGCACTTGACAGGGGTACAAATTTATCATTTGCTTTACGATATCCCCCAAATCAGTTCAGAATGCCTTTAAAGGGGGCCGCAGGGAAGCAGTGTAAAGACACATGTGAGTCGTCTGTTCACCAGCAGGCTCCCCATGGAATATAAATCCTGGGCTTCCACAGCGGAACAGGCCTGAAGTGGAAGCAGACTTACTTATACTTATAAAGAGTAGTTTTCCAGCTTTGGTAATGGCAACTTTTGCTAAAGCGCAAAACTGGAAGTAATAAGCAGAACTTTTCAAACAGAAGAAAATACCTTCTTTGCACTGTATTATCATAATACTCAAACCTACTGTTTAAATTTGTTTTTCATGTTTACTTAGCTTTTCAGAAAAAATCTGGGAAACAGGAAGTCAAGCATTTTATGTTCCTGGCTGCATGATCTGCAGTCTGTTTGAAATAAACTCTAGATTAGCTGGCTGCTTGAACAGGGATAGTCATAATTTCTGAAAGAAAAGAAATAATGAAGTTTACAGCTGAATAAGGTGAACTGAGCCTTACTGGCATTTGTGAGGATTAAGGGGCACTACAAAGTGTATATACAAAGTTGTATACTTTACATGCAGTAGTCAAATGCTAGAGGCAGTTCTGACAAAGCAGCTATTAACAGCATTGGTGAAAACAGTTATGCTCAGAGGAGTTTTAGGAACAAATCAGTGCTAATTCTAACAGAATTTTTTTTTTTGAATTGGTCATTAAGTAAAAACGTCCAAACCTCCACCCATGGGCAAGAAATCGTAGGTGCTTCGAGCCAGTCCTGGAAAATATCTGAATGACTGATGATAACGAGAAATCATTACCAAAGGCTAAGACCTTGAGCCAACAGCTGCAAAAGTTCCTATAGAGCTGAATTACATTTGTAAGCTATTTTGAGTTGTCATGCTTCATGAGTGGTAAGTGCTAAAACACATACTTGCATTGTTTTATCTTGGCTTTTGAAAGCAGTCGTCTGTGATTCTTAGCAGTAGAGGCAAAATAGTGAAATGATTGTGGGTTTAAAGAATATAGATTAAGGTTATGCTGAAAAAGAATAGCTTTGAGCAGCTCATTTAAAAAGAAAAAACTGGAAAGTAGATCATTTTTAAAACTGTGCAGTTAAAATTAAAGTTCTTATTAGTGAGCTATGAACACAAGCTATTAAAAGATATGCGTAAACTTAATTTTGAGGTCTTGCAAAGTGTGAACTTGCACAGCAGTGCATATTATATAGGCAAGTGGTGTAATATCAGCTACATCCTTGTAGGTGAACAATTATGATAATAAGATCGACAACACAGGATCCATTTGGGAATATAAGCAAATTTCTTTTTAATCTCTCTTTTATTAAACAACAAATCAGTGCTGTGTTATGCTTATTTACCTCCCAAAGACTCAACCACAACTGGCAAGGGACATTTGCATGCTTGCTGTGATATTTTTTAAAGGGGGAAAAAAATCACAATATAGCTAAATGCATTTCTCATCTTTCAGAGCAATAACAAGATTATGTGATGGATAGGTCTCTTGGGAAACCATTTCAATGCAGGCAATTACAAATAGTCGCTTCCCCGCATGCTGCTCAGACAACACAGTGTCAGATGACAATTTCATTAGCTAAGATTAGAGGAGGATTGTAGGAGTTACAGGGCATTATTGCACTTTTCTGCCTGAAAGATCTGTCGTATAGTGTTTGACAAGCTTTGGCAGATGTATGAAGAGAGTTGGGGAGTTGGAAGAAATCCTAAAAGATGACAGATTGTGTCCTGAACTAAGCATTATAGTCATCTTACTAGCCTAATGAGGTTCTTATGGTCATGGGAATGATGGAAAAAGTTGCAGACTTTAAACATTAGCGAATTTAAAATAACCTGTTTACTTTTAGAAATTCACTCCAGCTAACATTTAACATGATTATAGTGTTTTTGTGTCCTTGCATTACTTTAGAAAAAAGTGCAATGAGCTAGTGTTTCTTTTCAGTAACATGTAATGACAAAGACAATGACAAAGACCATTCTCATATGATTACATTACCGCATTTTCGAATGGTTTCTATTAGTCTACAATCTCCCCGTCCTTCTTTCTTTCTGGTCTCTTGTCAAAGACAGGATGGTGCAAAATTAAATGTCATCAGAGGATCAGCGCACTGTTTGATCTGCTCGGCATGGCACAGCTAAGTAATTGATGAAAGCTTGATTGGGGTGATAACTACCCTTGGCAGCAGTCTTAAGAATCAGCATACCTTTTTAGTGTTCTGCAGCACTGATGAGCTTGTAAGAAAGGACTGTCCTGAATTTAAAAGTAAAGGAAGGTCTATTGAACAAAAATAAAACAAATACCAAACAAATGTTCTATGAAACTAAACAACCAAAGCTTTTTGAATTCATTGTTTATTTCTTTGCTTTGCCCTTAATGCCAAAATATAGGTTTCACTGAGCTGTCATCAAGCTTGGAACTGCTGATAGGGGACTGACTGTATTTACATTGTGTTTATTCAGTCTAAGGCATCTTAAGCAAGGGTTTATTGCAGGGGTCTGAAATACAAAAAACTGACATCCAAAATGAAGGGTTTTAGTTGTGGTGTCAGTGATTGGTCCTTCATGCTGGGAAAGGGCACAAATGATCTAGAACTGAAACTCAATAGCCTCTAATCAGTGAAAGCAATTCATCAAGAGTGCAGAAGAACACAAGATCTATGATATGGCAAGATGAAAAAGTAGTTTTCCATCTTTGTTTTCAGCGCTCAATTCAGAAAAAAAGGATATATATGTAAAAAATAAAGTGTTGTTATGTTGCACATATGTTAAATAGCGTGGCGATCGTGACTCAAGAGTTGGCAGTTCGTCTTGTAATCGGAAGGTTGCCGGTTCGAGCCCCGGCTCGGACAGTCTCGGTCATTGTGTCCTTGGGCAAGACACTACACTACACCTACTGGTGTTGGCCAGAGGGGCCGCTTCTGTCAGTCTGCCCCAGTGCAGCTGTGGCTACAACTGTACCTTGCCTCCACCAGTGTGTGAATGAATAGTGGAATTGTAAAGCACTTTGGGGGCCCTGAAAAGCACTATATAAATGCAATCCATTATTATTAAATAGCTGTAGAATATATATTTAATTTTTTTAAATGTGCGTAATGCAAAAAGAAATGTAATTTCTAGAAAATAAATTCTCAAAAGTCTCAACTTTTAACCAGAACTTGTATACTGAAATGCAAAGTGAACCTACTACTCTATTTTCGAGCTCTCAATTGAATATTCTTTAACTCTGCTGAAGTAGCGTTGAATGATTCCAAGTTTAAAATAATGAATGAATGAAAGTGGTAAATAATATAAAAGTTAGATTTGATGCAACTTGACTGTTGAGTCATGTCATGACTATATAAGAATGTCCCATCCCTCTGATGCCCTAGGATTTAACTACAGAGATCAATAGGCCATACAATGGCCTCATTATTTCATTATTTTTTGCCATATTTAAAAAGAACATCTTCCACCGTAACATTATTTGACTGAAAATAAGGTGAAAAAAAAACTCTTGGGGGTGCAATGTAAAGGGTAAAGTGGAATAATAAGAGAAAACATTTCAGAATACTGCATGAAAGGTCACTGAAAGGTTTGATGTGCAGTGAAATAAAGATAATAAGCTTTCATGGCCTATATTTCACCTATGAGAGGTTTTAGAATGACATATTAGTCCTCTCTAACAAAAGAGGAAGTCGTGTTGTATTTTAAAGTCATTTTCAAGATATTTTTACTTGAGTTTTGTCCATGGAAGTGGTCATGCATCGTCCAACTTTACAGTCTATAGTTACAAACATTCAAACTGAAATCAGCCAGCGCACATAACTTTTTCCTCCAAAGCATTTTATATCCGACTGATCCCGGGTCAAATATGAAGTTCCTGATTGTGAAGCCCAGAAACAACTGGCATTCATTAATATAGCCGAGAGCAAACTGTCCCTGGAAAGATAAATGAGCAACTGAGTGCTTTGCTTGGGATCAAGTGAAGTTTGAGCGTGAGATGCGTCTTTCAGCACAGGCTCTGGCTCGTTGCTTGGACACCTTGTTGGGACTGCATGCCATCGGATGGATGCTGCAGCCGCAAACTCAAAAAAACAATGAACAGCAGACCAAATGATGACAGAGTGTTTGTCTTTGATCTGACGATACAAGTTTTCTCTGCTGCCTGTCTCTAATGGTAGATGAAGTTTAATTTTAAACCAGTGAAACTTACTCAAGCAGAAGTTGATACTGAGTGATTATCCAAATATCAGGACAGAATTTACTGACCGGTTTGCAAACATTTTTTGCAGATTTTTTTTGTCTGTTCCTAATCAAAGTTGACCCCCTTAGCTCAAAATTGAAGTTGTTCTACTTTGTTTAAGCAAAGACAAAAAATGAGTAGTGCATTTAACATTGGCTACATGGGAAGACCTGAGTGCAAAATGGCAACTCCCACAGGTTAAAGAACGAAAGTGAAACAAGTAATTCCTCTGAAGCCCCATATGCACTCTTAACTGCTCTTAAATGAATGCCTGCTTGTGAACATTTCAGTTCACCAAGTTTAAAATTTGCTGATTCAACAGTAATTCAGGAAGGCCTGAAATGCTGACATGCCCGAAAATGGTTAAGTGGCCCTTCAGACTGTGTCATTTCTAAATGCTTTAATGGTGAGCACACAATAACAACAGTAACACTGTCACAGACACTCACCTCTTTTATAGAGCTCACTTTGGCCCCTGGAAGGATTGATGTGTTACCATAGCAACACTGACCCTTAAAGTCTCATTGCAACCGGACCCCAATGCCAGATTTATGAGTGTTTTCAGCTTGTTACAGCAGATTTATCTTCTCAATAAAAAAGAACAACAATCTGCAGAAATCATTAAGAGGAGTCTGTTGGAAACTCTGGCTTAAAGGCAAAGGTGCGCTAGAAGAGGCTGAATAATAATGTTGATTTGATAAATTACAAACACTTTAAACACTTGACAAGTTTAGGAAAAAAAAACTCTTAACATGCATTTTGTTTTTGTGAATGTATGAAAACCAACAAATGGTGCAAATGGGAAGAGTTTAAGAAAACCACAGTTGTTTCTGTCTTGGATGCAGTCTTCACTTTTTTTAAATTCAAAATTGTCTCTGTTTTCTCTCTGTCCATTGTGCAGACAATTGAACAACCTTTACAACACAAGTAACAACATAACTGTAATGTGAACTTAGTACAGCATTACTACGTTACCAAATGATGTCATGTGATTATATTAACGTTACTTTGTAGCAGGTTACACACAGTGCTAACCAAAATGGACGAAATCTGATAATATCCCTAAAAACATTAACTTGTATATAAACCTTGTGTATAAAAATAGAACTTTCATAGATGGTTTCAATTCTGTGAGACTGACCAATAGCAGCCAGATATCCAGCCAGTCAGATTTTTTTATTTCATATTGCTCAGGAAAGAATGTTGCTCGTGTAGCTGTGAAGTGAAATATTACACACACTTCTTTATTGGAAAGCAATGGGTGTTCTATTGTCTCTCTTATTTTGAAAAGGCAAGATTTTATCATTCTATAATTGCCCAAGGTTACATCTTTGCCAGTTTTTCCTTATTTGATCTATGGATGGTCACAATGACCATTGTAACAAAAATATTAACTGAATCTGGCTTTAAAACTAAGAATGGGTTACTATGAGTGACCTCCTGAAACAATTAACCTCACCTGACCAGCATTCAACTTCAGGTTAGGACTTAAAATGTTACCTCCAGGAAGATTTTCAAAAAATACTAAAATAGAAGAATTATATAAAAAAAATAGCTGACAGGTTCTCATAGCTCATGGAAGACGAAACAATATTAAAACAAGTGTTATTATGGATTACATAAGTACTGTACACTTTAAGATAATAATCCAGTACTGACTAACCCAAATCTCATTTTACTGTAAGTTAACAGGGACATTTGTTTCTTCATCGTGTAGACTTTGAAGAGATTAATGTTCTCATTTTCCTTTCCTGAAATAGTCTTGCCTTTGTCACATATGTGATGAGGCAGAAATTCCCGTGATGCCCTTTGGTCCCTCGAATGTTACTCAAGACTCCTCAAAGAATTTGAATGGAAGTCAGTGAGGAATGATATGTAGTCATGGATGAGGTCATTAGCATGGTGTACTGATAAAGACAGATGACACAAGGAAAGTGGTGATGAGGACCTGGAAGGGCAGCAAGCAGTCAGGAGCAAACAGAGTGAGGATGACTAGACTTTGGTATTTTAAGCGGGATGTCTTCATTCCTTTCTGCCAATGTGAGTGATCTTCTTTCATTCAGTAGGAAGCTGCATGACCCTGTAGAGGCAGTGCAGCTGACTGGCCTTTCTTCAGGGCAGCCAGCAGTGCATCCCTTAAGCAGGCTTGACCGACCTACAGTCACATACTCTGCGGTCAAGCCCTGGGCACGGGGATTTGAGATGTGACAGCATAATCAATTTCCATGATTCATGATCATCTTGAAAAGAGGGTGCACTGAGCGACTGGGCAGCTGAAAGAGGAGAGCAGAAGGGGAATGCTGACAACAGAGCCAGTTCACTGACATGTACAGCAGTAGAGAGAATCTCTGCTTCTGGCTGTGCTGGTTGTTAGCTAGAGATATTCTCTTCCCACTGAATGTTCTCTAAAATTGAGACCTTAAGGTGAACTATAGAAAAGACGAGCACTCTTGAACTTACAGTAATTCAGATCCAGAGTCATGAACATGTCTCTGTGATTGTGTTACTTGAGCTAACTGCAAAAACATTTTTTTTTAACAAATAATGCATAAAATTGAACATAGTGTCTGAAAAATGAAGACAGGATCGACTCCTTTGGCTTCAAGACAAAGTCTGCTTGTATGGAACTCTGTGAAAAAATAAACTTACTGATTCGCTTCTCTGATGAGTTTATGGTCTCAGTATATGTGTATATAAAGTGGGAATGTGTTGTCTTGTGGCTAGAAAGTGTGATACACTTGTCAATACTCTTACGTACAGTATTTTCGGGTACAAATTGGACAAGAAAGAGACAGAAAACGGGCTTTCCCTTGTCTGATGTGAGAGATGTGAGTCCTCTCCTCTGCAGCAGTAAGGGCTGTACATCTGTAAAGGCAAGTCAGGTCCTTAGTTTAAAAAAAAATCTTTCATATTTATAGTTATGAACCATGCTATCCCTATAAAACCATGGCTTTAAAACCATGGAAGTTGTTCTGTCAGGACAACCGAATTATTTAAACAGGAAGGAAAAGTCTGTTTAACAGATATATTAATCCATCAGTTCCAAAAGGCAAGAAACGTTTGAGCTTTACAAACACTGCCCTTTCTTAGCTCCTGACATATCATTAATTAATTCAATGACTTTTTAAAATTCTAGTTGCAGCGAATAAGTTATCCACGTTAAATGTCTAAAATTAAATATGTCAGTTTTTTGTATTAAATTTTTTGGCCTTGCACTATTTTCCATTCGCCCTCTACAGTTCACTGATAACTCAAGGTCAACACCCCCAGTCTCTGTGAATGACTCTAACAGCTGAAAAGCTGTGCAGATGTGAGGTTTCGTCGCTGTGGATAATGTCACAGACTCGTAAACGCCATCTTCAGATGAAATAAAAAAGAATCTATCGTCACTCCCTTGCACTCTCAACGAGATTCATCTTTGACCTTCTCGGCTCTAAGAAATGCCTCAAATTGAAATACAGACAAGGACAAAAATCACGCTCTCCTCATAATGCCAGAAATTCTATTTTCTTCTCATAAAATGTAGTGTTGTTGAAATCAAATTTTGACAAAAACCTCTTTGGAAAGTATTGTATTTTAAATAAATATTTTTCCCTCTCTTTGATGTACCTCATTTGACCTTAAAATAATGTTTGTTCCAATAGAAATCACTGCTGTAATCTTAGTCTGACACATGATCGGACACTAATGTGAAAATTGCAATCTTGAAAAACGTCAAAAAGTAAAAATAAAGCCGTAAATAAGAAGCTGGTTAGTCACCTTCGGTCTTGTGTCAAGCTCCCTGCTCATTTGTTTGTCAAGCTCTCAAGGTCACAGACCCTGGCCCGTTAGCAGACCATGGCTGCCCGTGCACTATACATGGAAAGGGCTGATGGCAGTGTGTAGGAAGAGGGTGTGCAGAGAGAGCTCACAACTCAAGAATTGATATGTCTGACTCTCAAAGGCCAGCAGGAGATTGGCCTCCTGTGCCCAGACAACCGCTGACCCCTGTGGAGACAGCCCCGCGTCAAGTTGCTGCCGGGTCCCTTTGAAAACACCTCGGCCCTGCTTGAGTGATTGGCCAGATGGGCTACAGTGCCATCCAGCAACCCCCCACCGTGCCAGGCATGGGGTGCGAGAGGCATGAGTGGGTAGCATGGCAGCCTCCCCCAACTTCCATATTCTAGTCATCTTGTCTGCAGTATCACCACCTTATGCCTTAAAACAACAAGAGGCTGTAATTTACAGAATACCAAAGATCGGTCTTTCCCTTCACATTACTCATATTCACACATATTTGCTTTCTGACACACTTTAAAAAAAAACACACAACTGTGAAGATTGCCCCATTATACACCCTTTGTAAGATTGAGAAAAATCAGGAAATTAGCTAATAAGCAATTATGCTTTTGAACCTGTTTGATGTTTCAATGCGTACTTTTCAATTTGCATTTATATATCACACCATCAGGTAGATTATTGGCATAAAAAATTTGAACTCAGGATTAGTATGATGCATATTATCTAGGTATAATTTCTGTAAGTATGAATATAATGGAGTGGACCTTAAAATGAATACAGTATATGGAAAGGAAGGAACAGGCAGTTTATATTTCTTTCTCAGAACTACGCATGTGTTTAACACTAGTAAATGCAGCCAACACAGCTAAAGTAAAAAGTGGAGACAGATGTAATGGATAAGGCATGTGTTACGTTCGATGTTGGACATATACAAACATACACCATATGAAATCATATTTGCTGGCAGACATGTACACAGAAGGGTATATTCACAAGATGCATATGTTTCCTACATGCTTCAGTCTCACATCAAGTGGTAGTTCCATTAATTTTTAAGTTCTTAGATCAAGTAAAGTTTATCAAATGTAAATGCACTAGTTTACACCAATTATTATCTCAAAGTTCTTTTAGCTTCCTTTTTGATGTATGATTAGTCTCCTCGGTTATCTGGGGGATTTTTTTTTTAAACACTAAAAAAAAAATCATCAAGACAGTACAACAGGTGGACACAATAAAGTGTCTGTGCATGTTTCATAAGATATGGTGTGTTAAAGTTGAGTAACATACCACAACAATTTCACAATATAAAAAACTGTCAAAATATTTTGCAAACCTTTTTATTTTTTCCTGCTTTTGTTTATTCAGCATTCCACCTCAATTTTACTGGGTTATCTAATAAACATGTTTAACAGTGTTGCTTAATTTGGTTTTCAGATTAAAAAATGCTAACTGAAGAAAAATTGAGCAACACCACTCACAATCTGCTATTACCACAGGGTGCAGTGGAGTTTTTCAGCCATTTCACACCACATGTTTATGCGCTTCAAACATCAAAACCCCACACCTGCAGCAAATCAACCTGCATATCTATACAAATTGAAGCATCATGACTTTTAAAGTATAAAACTCCAGGCGGGCCAAATGGCCTGAAGTTATCAATAACAGCTGAATAAATGAAATATGCTACCTTCCCTTAAGTGGGATTTTTATTGATTTATTTAGACCTGATAACAAGAGTCGTAAAGCCATTTTGAGGCACCCTCCCCTCCGTGCGGCCCTGCCACCCTTCCTGCGCTGTCAGACCACAGGTTCAAAACACTTACTGCTGCTGCTTCTGCTCAAGCAGCAGTGGAACGTTTTTGCCAGGGTTGTAAATCTCCGTGCCAGATATTTTCTTTGATTCTTTTTTTTTTGTAGCCCCCCCCCCCTTCCTCTACCTCTCTCTTCATATACATCACTGCATTTCTGTTGCACACGACTGTGCAAAGCCTCAGAGGCTTATTTGGCTGCAGTAAAAAGAGTGGAGCGGGGGTAGGGGTGGGTTAAAATGAGGAAAAGTAATTTTATATTATGGATACAAATTTGCTCACATTTTATCTCCATTTAATGTTTTGGCTGCACACTTGCCTCAGTGAAAGCCAGAGCAATCCCCTTAGAATTTGACATTTCCAGTCCATATGCTTTGTTTCACATGGCCTTTTTTATTGTTATTAATTAGGCCATCTGGTCTTGGTCTAAGTCAGTTTCAGGTCAAAAACAACTTTCACTTAACATCAACAGAAAGGGATTTCTTTTCTTACTGCATATTGTTCAGGGAACATGTAAAAATATAAAGGTGTGATAATAAATATGCAAAACTAATAATCCCATATATTATCATGTCTACAACTGGGATAAGCCTATTTTTAATCTTTTAAAAAATTATTATATTTCTTCGTGGCCATAGTCACAGTAATTAGTTTAAATGTGTATTTAAAAATGTCATAGTTTTGGGGTAAAGTGAGAAAACCCAAATTCCCACTTGTCATAGTTGTGACATACAGTAGTGATTCTTTTCCTGGACCACAGACTGTTTATTTGTCCTCAGATTGGGCTCTAGTTTTAAGTCTTCTTGGTGTTTTGAAACTGCATGTGACACTGGTCAAATTAATTTCTATCTAATGGATAGGAATTTCATATTTTTGCACTTTTCAGACAAACAAAACTGCTTGATTAGGTTAAGGGTAAGATCAGGGGTTTGGTAAAGTACACTCTTTCATAAGTGGAACCACATGTTAGAAGACCAGCTTCTCTTATCTGCTATAAGAGATGACACCAGTAGAGAACGTTTAGCTATGGTCTCACGAGAGGCGTCAACTAAAGTATACTGGACTGTATGTGAAAAACACCCTAATTGTCATCCTGTGCATTGAAATGCGATGCTAGGGTATCCACGCCTTAAAATGCTAGTCATATTATTCACTTTGTTCTGGTTTTGTATGTTTTAAACTAGTAATATAACTTAAACCCTTAACAACAGCTGTACTGGTGCTGCTCTTGCATGTAGCTTTTTTTTATTATTATTATTTTATTATTTACTATTTGATTCTGAATTTTTTCACCAGATGGAAAGTGTTCCAGGCAAAGGGAAAAAGTCCACAAGACACCAAAATCACATGCAACCCTTGTTTGCTCAGCCAGCTACACCTCTATGAAGGCAACAGAAATGTGAAACAGTTAACAACAGCTTGACAAAGGTCATAAATGAAGTCAAGGTGTTAAGCAGGTGCAGGGAAAAGAGAGTGGGTGGAATAAAAAGTAAGTGATGGGAAGGTCTGAGAAAAAACAGGGGATGAAGAGATGTTTCACCGGACAAACTTCGACCTCTTACTCCTTTCTGGACGGTCTTGTAATAAATTGCAGATCATTAAGAGTTTGGACACCTCTTGGCCCTCACTTCAAAAGAGCTCAGACGTTCTGCCTGTTAGTTTCAGATTTGGCATGAAGGATGGGCAGGTTATGATGCAGTTGCCTCTCCATAGCTCCACATCTGGTTGGCAGCACCTTGGCTGAAATTGAGACTTTGTCTCCTAAGGTTTTCTCATGACATCTTTATGATCACTTGCTGTTACCCATTGCAACACCCACTGGTGCTCTGGCCATACCTTTCACAATAAACCTCACAACCCAAACCCCCAACCGTCTCCCACTCATCCATGGTTCCCAACTCCAGAGGTCTAGTGAGTTCTAACATTAATGAAAACCATTTGTAGCATCTTCTGATTCCAGGTCTCTGCAAAAGATGCTGTTAAGTAGAACCTTGCAGACTTGCTTGGTATAGAGTTGTGAGCAGCAGAAAAGCTAACCTGCGCACCTTGTCTACATTACTACAATGGAGGCCTTTTATGTTGCTTTCCGATCAATGAATCTATCTCGCCTATACTGATTTACTGGTTGGCCTGGAAGTGCCCCCCAAAACCTTCCACCCCCTTTGGTTCTCAATTTCTTGCACAAGTCAAAAAGAGCATAAAATAAGAGAATGGTGTGCAGTTTTTTGTTGTTTGAGGAGTTGCTCTGACCTGTGCACCTGCCCCCACTGTCACCTTCTCTCCAAAGAACCCTTGGCATGGACACAGATCTTGTTGTTGGCTTTGAACAGGTGCAGAGTGGAAACTGTGAGGCAAAGAAGGTACATTAATTACACGGCAGGCCGAATCACACGGCTTTGTTGCTGTGGTTCCACAGAGGACAGTACTAAAAGCTGAAGGCTCTGCTTCCCATTCTGTATCCTAGGAACAACAAGTAAGAACCGTTTGAGAGAGAAGTGCTCTAAAAGTGTGCTATGGTACTGTGAAGTTTTGAAGATGAGACCAGGTCTAATTATCCAAGAATACGACTTGGTATTTAAGAAAGTGTATTACATATATTCATAAGGTACAGCACTGTGTGACTGGTTAACTGTGGATATCAACACGCAGAGTAAAAACATTAAGAAAAGGTTGTGTATTGGTAAGACAGCTGGTTAAATTTAGTAACCTTTCTCAGAGATACTAATCAGAAAAATGCTGGTGCAGTCTGCACCTGTTCAGCTTGCTTATCAAGGTATTATCTTTCCTGTCAAAGTAATCCCACTATAAGGGGATTCTTTGCTAAATAAATTATTAATTACTTCACACGCACATCACAGAAATTCTCTAAATTATTCATGCTGGCAAGGTATGTAACAGGAAATCTTGTTACACTGACAAATCACTGAAGCTTGTTTACTTGCTAATGCTAGCTCTATTTCCACAGGTGGCAGACAGTAACTGAATAGTAACTCAGAGCAGTTAAAATAGAGCTAGCAGCCGCTTGTCTAACATGCTGGTCTCCCATGAGTTTCTCATCAAAGACTAGAGGTTTATCCACAATACACAACGCACAACAACAGCTGCTGGCCTCTCAGTTTGACAAGCTCAAGCCACTGTTAACAGACATGGACACATAAATGAAACTGAGACATGTTACAGATTATAGTGATACTGAAGCTACCAGCAGAGTTATGCCTGCTTCCAGAGACAATAGTCAGCAATTAAAGATCTTTAAGTTTTAAGAAGACTTTTCACCACATAGCCAACTACACAACGCAAAAATGAAAACTACTACAAAGGGACTGTAAAGTAATCGTTACACTCGCTAAGACTGCAGCCTGACTGCTCATCTATTTGTTACCTGTTTAAGTTCAGGGTTTGTCTGCTGACCTGGGGTCAGCACTCTCTCAGCTTTAACGTCACTCTGGCTAGATTATTGTTAGCCTGCTGTCTGTGCAGATACTTGCAAAAAGCTGAAGCTTTATTAGCAGCAAAATGCAGTTCTTTCTTTTTTTGCAAGTGAAACCTCTAAGTGTAATCAATAGGCATGCAGACTAACAATTCCAAGGAACTGAACAACTTAATTCCCATCCTTACATACAGTACATACACAGTCAGTGGCATTCTGTCAAAAATGTGCTTCAGTGATTAAGCATCTTAACAGATCTAGCATCTATGAGAAACTCTGAATGTTATAGGTTTAATCAGCTCTTTTGCCAACACTCACACTTAATTTTACATTCATGTTTTAATTCTCCCAGTACACATTGACAGTTTACCATGTCATACTCTGGTCAGACTTGTCAGACTGCATGCCAAATATTGGCTGGTCCGTAGCAGTACTCAACCGCTATTTTTGAATAGATACAGGGGAAACGGCTACAAAAAACAATGTTCCAGAGTCTGACGAAAAGCCACAGACTGAGTAGCAGGTATATTCTTGCCTCGACATCAACCTTTGTTGTAATGTTCACGTCGCATTTTAATTATGCTGCGAAACACTCGGACGTGTTGCCATGCTAAGGACCATGTACATCAGGAGGTACTAAATTGTAATGGAAAGCCAGTCGATCCGAGTTGAGTCGCAGTGAGCCGATTCGAGTTGGTACTAATGGAAAAGGGCCTAGAGTCTGTGTTTCTGAGCCCATGCCCAACTGATTTTTTTTTCCAGAGTTCCTCACAGGACAGCCACAGCAAACATGCTTTATAGCCTGTGATGCTGGATATTAAATAGTATATAAGTATTTAAATTACCTCACTTTTAAACAGATGCAGCAATGAAATCAATCCATTTAACAATCATAGGGAACATTTCTTTTTGCAGATTTTAGCAATAACTGGTTGCACTTAGAAGAATTATGCAAAACTAAATAAATAATTAAACATTTGGCTTTCTGCATCAAAGTGTGGGGGATTCAAGACAATTCAAGATCCCTTTATATTGTGCAAATAACATGATAAAATCTTTTGATCTGTCTTCTGTCAACCAAAACATTGGTGCTAGCTTCCACAGTGAAACTGGTTTGATGGAGGAGTATTTTAGGTCCAAATTCTTGCAGAGTGACTTCATTCAAAAGTCTTTCTATTTCTCGTTTTTTGTCGTTAGGATTTCCAAAACTGAATTCAGAAAATAATCAGAAAAATCTGCAGAACTTCCTTCTATTTTTTGTCCCAATACCAGAACAGAAAATGTCAGAAACATAAGGGAGTTGGGTGGTCACTGCTTTGTGGGTTAGGTTAGCCAGGGGGAAATGACATGTGACAGACAGATTCATTGTGGTGAACTAGGCCTAGCTGAACTCCTGGTGGCATCCACTCAGGGCAATGTCCACACAAGGTCTGTCACTGGGGGACAATGAAATAGGCCCTGTTGCAAGACAGATCCTTTTCCAGCAGTCCCTGCGAGTCCTTGGGGCATGGTGCCATCGCCCGGGGCACAGAGCATCTGACTGTCAAGCACATGGCTGTGTTGATAGGTTGTCGAGGCCAGAGAGCTGCATGCATTCAGGCGTACTGGAGCATTTGCAAGCACAGAGAAATGCAAGCGCACATATATATGCACATATAAATTCCAATTTTATTTCAGTTAAACCAGAAAGAGAACACTGAAGAGAAGAGGAAAAAGGAGGGAGGGAAACAAATGCTGAGGGGGGACTGGGGGCACCCCCTTTTGCTCTGACAGGAGAAATAAATCATTGCAATTATGGGCCGGCCCAAGTAAATGGGGACAGGTCAGCCTTATCATTCCCAAGTTCAAGGTGTTTCCTGCTCATCTGAGCCAGCCAGGCCTTGATGCCAACAGATCCATGGCTAATGACAAAGATCTAAATGTGCCATCAATGCTTGTGAAATACTTGGAACAGGAAGAGAGCTCTTTTTCACATCCTGACAGGCATTTTAATGTTGACTAGATGTTGATGCAGCAATTCTGTAGAAGCAGAGCAACAGTATGAACATTTAGATATTAATTTTACACGATTGAAATAAATTAACAAACAACAAAAAAACAACAAACGACAAAAAAAGAATTCAAAGGTTTTTTTAAGCTGCTGTAGTTTATGAAAAAATGGTTACATTCTAAAATTTAAATGGATCCAAGGATGATCTGCAAGTGTTAAGATTCACGGTTAAATTACACAGTTTGGGTTTACAGTTCCATACAGTTTGTGCATGCACATATTTTGTTTCTTGAAAAAAATGAAGAAAAAAAAAAGAATGGAGAGAAAAAGATACAGATGATTGTGGGAAGTGAACTGGTGCCTCGCCAGTCCCTGTAACTATACTTCAGCAGTCAACACAGACTAAAATTTAAACAGACGACACCCTGCTCTAAAACAAATCAGACCTCTCTTTTGACTCCTCAGTGCCAGAGTGTGTGTGCGACCTGGGTAACATCACTAATGTGCAGCCATCTCTTTAATCCTTTGTTTCTTCACCTCTTTCAGTCTTTCAACACCACCATCTGACTATTTTGCTTTTATCCCTTTTCATTCTTGTTTTCCCCCATTTTTTCTCTCTTGTGGGTGAAAGTATAGGAGAGCACAGGACAGGGGGAAATTGGTGTAATGAATTTAGGGCGCTCATGCTTGCTGAGGCGAGCCTCCCTTGGCTGCTCGTAGCCATTAATCTTCCGCACTCTGTCAGAGCAAAATGTGCCCACAATAGGCAAAGGGGGAGCTCAAATTGACTACCAATTACGCGGCTGTGAATAAAGGATATGGAGAGAGGAGGGAGGGTACAATATGGTTCAGCGGTAACGTTTATTTTAACCCTGCAAGCGTCACAAGACCATAAAGGCCTTGAGATAGTGTGTCTTTGTGTGTATCTCTGTGTGTGTGTCTGCACAAGAGTAAAGACGCTTTCTGAGGACCTTGCTCAACGATCTCAAAACCTTGGGTCTGAGTTGTGTAACTGTTGGCAGGGATTTTTTTTTTTTGCATTCATATTACATAGAACACTGTGTTTTTAATTAGTATTAGTATTGTTTGGTATTGTTTAGCCAAATATCTCAGAAAGAGGTCAAAATGTTTTATGGTAGCAAAGAAAATACCTATATAAATCTATATAAAACCTATAAATCCAGCACTGTCCCATCAATACCTGATTTATTTATTTATTTATTTATTTATTTTTTTTAAATGATTTATTAAACAACGAGCTTGTGCTCTCTCCTGGTGACAGTTGGGCCATTGCAGTTATCAAAGTAAATGATTCATAGTAAATGGATTGGTTCTTATATAGCGCTCTTCTACTTAACACGAGCATTTAGGGCGTTTAATATATAAAGTCTTTTTTATGTATTGGAAAAGGCTATTTTGCTTTGCTTTGTTTTGATCGGAGTTAATACAAAAAAGGATGCCTGATGTAAATGATGTGAGTCACTCCTTATGTCATTTCACTATATTTCAACTACAAATCAATTTTCTTGATTTTTATCTCACGTGATATCAGAAACTGGCTTCACATTCAAAGTGTACTTGATGGCATTTTCTTTGTGTGAGGGGTCATAAATTTAAAGCAAATTACAATCGCTTAAAAAGAAGATAAAGCAATGTAGTTTTCCAGTTGCATCAAAAAGCATTTCTGCAGTACTCCAAGGTACCCGTAGGAGGTGCTCCATTATATCATAAAATGTTTTGTTTTATGACTATATATACAAAAACTCTGAGCTCCACTGATTTAGCTTTCTTTTGCACTGTAATAAAATGAACACACTTGATCAAGTAATGTACAGAAATAAAAAATATTTACAATATATACTATTAATGATTCTAGATACATGATATATATTATTACAACTAATCATATCATGTAGCTGTAATAAAATACGCTAAAAGATTACAATTTTACTCTTGTTGTTTATAAAATAGTGCTACTTTTAGAAAAGAGCCCATATAATTCAAAACCATGCATTTTAACTTAAGGACTCTTTTAGCAATGCAATCCAGCTTAAAAACGCATTACTCAGTTGATTTCATTAAAGCTTACAGTGTCGATGACACATATTATTTGGTTTTTTGCTCATATTTTGACAGTGTGTATATGGATAAAAATGCCATTTGTGCAGGGCCTATGAAAATGTTTTGGGGGGGGTTTCAGTCTTGAAGTCTTGCTTAACACCTTTAAAACTCACACTTATTGTTTTAAAGACACCTATAATAACACTAAGTCCAGCTGAGGTAAGGCAGTGTAATTTAGATATACTTGTTCAGGGAAATTCAGTTGTTAGTATGATTGCAGCACTGCTGGTTGTGATTATTTGAGGACCGTGTTTATTGTATTACCCACAAGAACATGACAAGAACTAATAAGTTCCTTAATCGTATCTGATTTCATTCAAGCCTAATTTCACTATTGGAGACAAGGTCCAGTTTGCTTGGAAACCACCTCCCTCTTAATAAGACCATTACACGAAGGGTGTGCTTAGCATGTGGCTGGGAAGAAGAAAAAAACTTGACTGAACACTGAAAGATAAATCAAATGCTTTAATGAAGTTTGACTTTCATGATTAGGGAATTTAGGCCCAAGTTGCTCTGAAGTTATGCAAAGTTTATAATTCCAAGAAAAACTTTCACAGCTAAAATAATACATTTCAAAGCTGATTGCTGTTGGAGTTTCACTCTCCTGTGTTTTGTGAATTTTAACAGGACATGTGTTGAAAGGGAGGAAGGAATGAAACTTAGAGTCTGCAAAGCACGATTGGAATGCATTATTCCTGATGAATATATACACAGCATTATCACCCAGTTGTGCAAGAAAGTTGTTTCTTTAATATAATAAATCCATTGCGGGCTGCTGAGTTAGTCATTGTGTCACTGTTGCTACTTTAACTTCTTTTGAAGCAGATGGTCTAAACATTTTCTCAGCATGCTGATTTGTTTCTGCTATTGATGCCAGTCAGTTGAAACAGCTCAACACATGAAAAACAGTCCAAACTGTTACTGAAATACCTCTACCTGCACTTTAAAAAGATGTGAAAAAAATGTGAAAACGTAAACAGACTGTCATCACATGTCAGACGCAGTCCAGGAACTGATCATTTAGACTTGGCATGTATTCGTTTAAGGCCAAAGCTCATTTGTGTTGTCTTTTCTCTTTTACCTTCTTTCCACTCGTCAGTGAATTTGCGCCAAAAACCTCGTAGACATGTAAACTTCAGTACATGTCTCTGTGGACGCACTGCAGAATGCGTCCTGGACTGTCAGGGGGGCAGATGGACGATGTTGTTCTGGGTGGGATGAAAGAGGCGTGAAGGAGTTTCAGTCAGCCAACTGCTCAGGGTCATGTAAGGGTTGTGCGCTCTGCTTGAAAGAGAGAGGCAGGGTGACTTAAGACATCAACAACAGAATCTTAACAACCCTCCATCAAACACACACGTCCACATGTGCACTAACACAAACATTAGCAACAAAACAAACACACTGATTGACGGAACAAGTAAAGTGTCACTGGGAAAATGTCCTTGCTGGGTATCTTGGTTTTTTTTCTTCTTTTCTTGCTATTGGGTCTGTTTAGTACAGCAGATATCACTTGTCAGTCAAACTATTGACAGGTCTGTGGTATCATTTCAATCATTCCTGAAACACAAATATATTAAAGAAGCTACAGCAAATGCCATTTCTATGATTCTGGAATTGTAGAATGAGATGTGAGGTCTTGATCTGTGTAGCAACTTGATGTGAATCAAACGAAAAACAGCCTATAAAACACCTTTAAAGTATCAGTAACAATCAAAAAATTGAGCTACTGGAATGCCACATTATTCCTGTACCTCTGTAGTGCCAGTGTATAATACTGTGCAATGCTGCTATTTTCTTATTTATTGGTGTTCTGAAAGGTATTTGATACATACCAAAACAGATGAACATCAGTTATGCTCAGTAAACCAAAAATCTAAATAATATATTTTTTGACAGACTTAACAGGAAAATGACCTTTGGGTAGATAGTTGTGCAATTAACTACAATAGAACAATAGGAAATTCCTGTTTGTCCAAAAACTATGTCTATATCAGTGGAGTCGTATTTTCCAGATTTTTACAGTGCACTTGGGGGTTGCAAAGGTATTATGAATCTGTTATTATGGCTACAATAACAAGAATAATATCCATACTGAAAAATCCTGTATTCTTTTTAAATGAAATTACTGCCCCCATGTTCTCTTGTTAAACAATAGCAGCACATAAAAGAAAAAAAGCAAAGGCCAATGAACTTTTCCACTTGTTATCTGTGTAAGAATAACAACACGAAAGTTTTCTTCCACTCTTTGTATGATGGAGATTATACACGTCTGAAGGATATTTTTTAACCCTTATTTAACCAGGAAGTAAAACTTTTAAGCTAGCATGTTTTTCTATAGTTGGAGAAACTGGACCTCCCAAAGAAAACCAGTGCAATCAGAAGAGTAGGGAAGTAGTAGGGGGTTTACCTGGGTTTAAGCCTAGGCTCAAACTCTACCCACTGCAAATTTGCTCCTGTTAAGTCTTCTAAAATCCCAACTTCACGTTGCCTGAACGTGGATGACACTGTGTCAGTTAAATGCTGATTAGTTTTTTATTTATTTTTAGCCAAAACACAGAAGGTGGGGACAGTGGAGTTCACCAGGAATGGAAGAATCATAAAAGATCAAAAAGTACAGTATGAAAAGTACAGACACTGGCTGCAGTTGGTGTTTTTTGTTTTTGTTTCATGTTAGCTCCTTCTGTCTTGTAACTTTGCTCTTCTCTGTGGTCAGCTGATGAACCAACAACAAAACAGGCATGCGCTGAACAATACACCAATTATGCCACATATTTGGGATACTGCCCCCATCTGACAACAGACAATACATGCAGGTAGGCGGGTGAAGCTACCTACAGACTGCCAATACACTACTGTACCACTGATGAACTATAATTTCCCCATGAGACTAAACCCCCATAATCGCATGTATATATCAAAGTGAATGTTGGAGTTAATGCTGTAGTATAAATGCTTATATTTCACAGACATTACACCTGCCATTTTATGTATAGGAGCAGACTGCATTTTTATTCCTCGGGACTATGCTGAGAAAGTGTAAACTTCTTCTTCTAAACATAATGACTAAAGTTTAATAATAGTCATATATATTTTCATGGAAGCAATTTAAGTATCTACTTATTGAACAATTTACTGTTTTGTTTGGTATCCCTCAAATGAACAATATTTATTCAGTACATTTTAGAACTGCATTATAGATAAATGCCATTTCAAGAAAACAGGTTTGGTAGTTTTCATAATTTATTTTACATTTTCAGCACCACCTGCAAGACATTCACTCACTTAAGCCCCTGGCAGATGCCTGGTGTGACCACAACTTTCTCTTGTTGCCTATTTTACTACAAAGCTACTCAAAACTACAACTCATAACCTTTCAGACTGACATTTTATCTGCCTTCTGAAACCTGCACTCCTGCAGTTCATATGGGGAACACAATATGAAGGCTGCAAGGAGAAAGTCTCACTGCTGTGTTGCTACACCCTCTCACCCTGACACAGAGTGGGAGATATCAATCTTTCACTAATTCCTTCAAGTGTGAAAGGGTCCTTGTGGTGTCAGCCAAAGGGGGAAGATGGTCCTGGCCAGAGGTATTGAATGAGGGGAGGGCAAAGAGGAGGATGGGAGGAGAAGGGCCCCCTCACCACAGAGACCCTTCTTTTGGGGTCCCCACCTCAACCCTGCGGCTGACACCCTTGGACGGCTGACCAGATGGCGGCAGCATTAACCCAACAAAGGCGATCTAATTAGGGGTACAATAGAGAGAAAGAGAGGGGGTGGCAGTGTCCTGATGGACGGCACGCCACAGGAACAGCCAGGCAAGCCGCCTGAGACCAAAGCAAGTCAATACCATACCTACAACCCCCAACCCTACGCACACACTCACCATTAACACACACTTGCTTACACCCCCCTGGCAGTAATATAGGAGCCTATGACTTTATTACCCCTCATTAACACAAATTAGACCACTTGAGCCTCCCTGAATGGCGATGACAAATTGAATTAAGCGTTTGGAAACAAGTCAATCCCCACCCCTGGCCAGGCTGTGACCATATTGCATTAACATTCATTGAAGGGTGTTTGTGTATGTGTATGTGTGTGTGTGTGTGTGTGTGTGTGTGTGTGTGTGTGTGTGTGCGAGGCTATAAAAAAGTGCTATTATTTAGAGGTAGGTGGAGTTTTAGAGGCTGTGAATGGTTAAATTCCTTTGGAAATGATATGGATCCTCTTGGCTGTGGTTTGTTAAGTCAGGCAAGTTAAGGGGAGAATAAAAAAGAAGGAAACAGATGGTTTGAATAGAGAATTCAGCCAGTAAGCTAAACACGTTTTATTTGGGAATTACAGCTATTTATTTAAACGAGAAGGCCAGAAAAAACTAAACTTTTGAGGCAAAAGACTTATGTTGCTTTCTTTGTTTTTCTTTTTTGTGTTGACTAATTTTCATTCTGCACTATCATGTACTGGCCATTTTCATTTGACATATTGTAGCTACATCTGTTGATAACAGAAATCTTACCAGCATTTTGTCAAGAAAAGTCTAGTTTACCACTGATATTCATGTTATATGTAGCATGCAGATACAATCTTTCAAAGATATAATATCCAGCAGTAAAATCAAATTACTACATACATTGTCTTTGGTTATTGTTATTTTGACATCAATATATGCAAATGTGCAGATCATATTTAGATGTAAGGACATAAACATGAACAATAATTTCTTAAGTGGTTGAGTTGATTATATTACAAAATCTCTTTTTATTGAATATTTAAACCAAACTTTCATTGTGTTTAGAAAGCAGATAATATATTTAACCCATAACTTCTTAAATATGTAAAGCTTTAAAGTGAAATGTTAATTAAAGAAAAATAATGAGAAAAAAAAACAGGTCATGCATTTTTCGTTGATCATTACATTTTCTAAAAAAAACCAGGCAGCAATCTTATAATCATCTCAGTAATCAATCCTCATTAAGGAGAAAACAACAGTTCTGTGTGCAAAGGTGAACTCAAAATTCATTTAAAGATTACACATTTTATTCATAATGAATATAAATTATACCTTTATAGTGTGGCAAAAATGGACAAAAACAATAACAGTAGATGTTTCTTAAAAGTGGTGTTACATTGTTTGCTATGATGTTTTTATTTTTTTTTTTGTTTTTGTTGTTTTTTTTAATCAAACTCATTTGTATTGTTGAGTCTTCTAAATATGCAGTATTAAGCTGTGATTGTTAGACAGATGACTGTGAGTGTTTTTGTGACCTTACTTGTGTGAATGAGCAATTCTTCACTGCTCCTGTTGTTTTATTACAATTACCGACTCATGTTCATTTCAGCAATCATTTCATTTTCCCTGCAAACATTTGTCTCCCCTAAGATTTTGCTGACACCTTGTGGCAAACACACAGATCACAGTTTTCTGTGACAGCGTCAGACTGAGAAGTCTTAATGACTTTAAAGCATGGAGTGTAGTTGTGCTAATTGAGTAATAACAGGTAAATCACACAAATTTACAACTCAAGCACTTTTTCACTCATCAGTATGATTTAATTTATTGAGTTTTAGTTATTTAAGTTGGTATTTAGTAACAACAATAAAAGATATTTTAAACATATCTCTTGATACTCAACAAGTGACATGTCTGTAGATGACTACTGCTTTGTAATTTGAAATGTTTTCCAAAGTACGCAGTATACACTGAGCTCCTCTCTCTCACACACTCTGTGGTCCAACTTTGCTTGGTGCTCTCAGATGTCAGGATTTGGCAGGAGAACAAAATGATTCAAATCCTGGTTTATATTACAGACAGCTGTTATATTTAAAACAATCACTGATATAGATTTTAATGAGCTGCTTCTCGAACCACTGTGAGCTGTCTCTAAAAACATCACTCTTTGCCATTTCTAAGTATTTTTCCTGTTAATTCCATTAGCCTTCTATATTGTTATATTACTGTGAATTCAGACTAGATACCAAAGTAGAGATCAAGACTATTTTGTTTTCTTGGGCTTTCATTACTACTAATTTCACTTCTGCTGAACTTAAAGAATACAGACAAACATCTAGGAATACTCAGTGGTGTCAAGAATCTGGAATAATTAAAACTCGTCCTCAGGTGGCTAGGAGTTTGACAGGGACAGTATATGAAAAAGGGTCCCAACAATGAAGACAAATACACATACCTAATATACAGTATTATAACACAAAATAAAATATGTCCTATGAAATGTAGTTGCTCTAATTGTGCCCCAAATACTGCATTAGTCCAACAGTTGTACACGGTGCTCTTTGTCTTTTTCTTTTTTCCCCGTAGACAGTAAGTTCCATTTAATTTCAATATGATCCAACACCAGATGGAGCCAGAGGTTTAGAATACAACTTGGACTTGACCTGAAAGGCCAGTAACCATCTAATAAACAAACACACCTGGATCACACAGTTATAATTCTCTGATGACATAATCACATTGAAATGATGCTTTTATGCTATGATCTTGTGTTTTCATACAAAAACAGCTGTTTTCAAGATTCATCAGAGAGATATTGTAAGCTTTGTTTCGAACAGTTTTATTACATGCACCAAGCAGCCTGCTCAAACTCAAAAAGACAAAACCATATCAAGCCAGTCTTTGTTGATTGACCTGTAAAACTCAATGCAGCTTGTGAATCTGGTGAAAGCAGTGTTACTGTGAAAAAAACACCACCTCATGATAATATTTAACAATTGAACTAAATATTTCAACAAACAAGCTTTATTCATCTCATACACAATCATACAGAGTACAACATGCAGTGAAATGTTTTGTGTCCGAGCCACAGACGTACCCGGGGCTTGGGTTGTTTTGGGTTTTTTTCTAGCATGGGGGGGTCTAGCCAGGACCCTTACTGGCTATTGAGTGGGAATTGAACTTACGACCCCCGCCCCAAAGGTGTCTCTTACTCCACTACACTATCCAGCAGCTATTTAGGATTGTGTTATACATAGAAAACTCTTGAGCAAAATATTAAATGAAGACAGCCATATGAATATCTAGACGTAGATGGAAAATGTTTGGCTGTGATCTGCTGTTGAATAGCTAAATTTAAACACCTAAATTGCAATGGTACAGATGGCACATTGTGACTGGCTATTATTACCAACCAAAACTCCCCTGTGTGATTAAAATAAATGAACTAAGAATAACAATGTTGCAATGGTTTGTTTTGTTTTCTGTATACTGAAGCTGGGTGGAGAATGCAGCTATTAACAGTGCCATGGTCTGACATTTGTTTCCCTCTGGGAAAATACTTATACTGGAAATAATTAAGCTAATATATTATCTTCATAATGAATAATAACAGAACTGTACTTCATTTCTCAAAAACAAAATAATTTTGAGCACATTGAAATGCTTAGTAGGTCAAGTTACAGTTTGTATCCATGGCTCAATCCATTATTGTTTGGAAACTGTACACTACCACACTTTTTTATATAAATAATCCAAGAGGATGAAAAATAATTTTACAAAATAACATATTTTTAAAATATAGGTGTTGTTTTTAATACTTGGGATGAAAATTATTTGTATTCAGTGACTGCCTGAAGTCTGGAACCCAAATACTGCATTTACCCAGTCAAGGTGCTTTGTCACACTTTTCCTGCAGCAGGTTCCCTGATTTGTTTGTTTACGCTTTGCCTGCAGTTTTGTATTTAGTAAAGGAATAGAAACTATACTGTTTTGGCTGAGATCATGTGATTTACCTGGTCACTGAAAACATCTAATTTCTTTACTCTTGGGATGCGTTTGCAGTGTGCTTTGGATCTTTATCCATTTGTACCATTAATTGCTGTCCAGTTAGTTTTGTAGCATTCAGCTGGATGATCTGAGGAGAGAGCATGGCCCTGCACACTTAGAATCCCTCCTTCTACTTCTATCAGCAGTTACATCATCAATAAACACTAGTGACTCAGTTCCACTGGCAGCTATACACGTCGATGCCATAACACATGGCCTCAGCGTGTTTGACAAATGATGTGGTATACTTATTTGGACATATGAAATTTGGATTATCTTGTGCCAGATAAATTAAATTTTGTTTTTACAGAATGTACTAGATTGTTGAATTTGACCACTCTTGAAGTTTTTGCTATCTCACTGACATGTTAATTTTAGTTTTGCAGCCTGGTCATAACCTCCTTCGCCTGTATCAGCATCTCTTTGTCCTCATATTGAGTTCCAGCTGACCTTTGACCCTTTGGTTATAAAATATCATCACTTCATTATTTTATTTACTTAGACAACTGTGTGAAATTGAGTCATGAATACTTATTTCTTACGTTGTTGTCAAAAACATGTTGGGTTAGTGTACAGAATGTTTTGACATTTAATGTTTCATTACTAAAATGCATCTTTAATTCCAAGGAGGGTTTGTGCTAAATTTGAAGTAATGCTATTAATGACTACTAGTGTTTTGCATAATGATTTTTACTGTCACACGACAAGCATATTATATGTTACTTTACATGTACAGCAAATTTTTCTGTCAAACAATATTCTCAGATTATTCTTTTATTTACATTGTTCTCATATTGTCAGTAAGTTAAGATATGTACAGTAATGTAACAGAGAGAGTGTTCATGACTTTATGCTGTGATGTCTGTGGTGCTCTAACTTAGAAATCTTTATTTCCACCAAATGAGGTAGTGCATTCTTAGAATGTGATCCACAAATCTCTGCAAAAAATGAATATTATGATTATCTGCATGTGTGGCATTGATCAGCTCATGGTTGAAAATATTCACCAGCCATTTCTCCTGTGACTTAGTAATATCACAATGAAAATAGTTAAGGTTTGTGTGTGTGTGTGTGTGTGTGGGGGGGGGGGGGGGGGGGGGGGGTTAGTGAGCAATATCTCTCCTACTGAAAACTGATGCTGTCCTTCATAATCACCTGTAGTGAAGTAAGAAAAACATGGTACTGTTTTATTATGTGGAGGACGTAAAAAGTCAGTTTCTCAGAGACTTATAAATAACCCCTAACCCCACCAAGCTTGTAGTTTCCCTGTAAAATCCACATTAAGTTCTTTCAAAATAACTTCCAGATTTATCTTTGACCCTAAAACATTCAGAACGTTTCCCTAAACCCAGCTGCTCTAAAGGAGAACATCAAGCCACATGTGTATGTCTTCAATAACTTTATCTAAAGAAGCTGTAGCACACAATGTTTGCTTTCAGGGATCTCACGAGGCTTGAGCTTCACAAATGCACCACCCCTTCCAGCCTTCAGGTTGTGTTGTTTCTTCAACATCCAGCTCTCTGGCTGAATTGTAGAGGTCTTGTTTGACTTTATATTTGCCTGGTATCCACCTGGAAGTGGTACAAAAGCACAGTTGTGCAGGAAGCTTCTGCAATTTCCTCCCTCTTGCTTCACAAACGCATTACTGTGCCTCTCACCCAAACCACAACCACATGGGACGCAGTGCAGCACTGGAATTTTCCCACTGACAAAAACACATTAACTGTGTAGGGCCATGAGCTGACTGGGCCAAATGGTCGCTGTGATCACTTCAATGAATTAGGCCCTTTTTGTTTATTACTGTCACTTTATTACCTATATTTAATTCGGATTATCTCCAGAGGTATTTATGTTTTTTATATTTTTGTTGGTTTTCCTTGTTATCATCTATTTGGAAATTTGGAAATTTGGAGTCAGAATCTGATAATGATTCTGTACACTGATTTTAGATAACTCCTCCAATTTGTTGCAAAATCCATGATTTGGACTTTTTAAATATGTAGATAAGGTCCATAATAGATCATCCATCCAAAAAAAAAATCTTTTAATTCTGTGCATTTACCCATTACCCCGCAGCTTTCTCACTGACTCACAGCTGGGTCATCTTTGGTTTCAGGTATCTACAGTGCATACTGCATCATGTGACTTCCCAGCAAAGCTGCAACTTCAGAGAAATACAGCACCCATTTTCCCAGGATACAGATTTACATTTTGATCAAACCTCAAGTAACTTCAGTTCAGTTCAGGTTTATTAGTCTCAAATCACAACAGCTGTCACCTGAAGGCGCTTTATGCTGCAAGGTTAAGACCCTACTGTAATTTGAAAAAGACGATCCCTTGTGAGTAAACGCTTTGTGCTGGCGGGACAGGGAAAGAAGTGGAAGGGGAGAGAAAAAAGAAAGGATATGTTGCATCAGTATGGTAAAGGACTGGTTCTTATATAGCGCTTCTACTCTGAGCACTCTTGTTTCATTCATCCATTTACACAAGCACTTCTTTCTATGCAAGTGCTTTCTATATAACATTCACACACATATTCATACACATTTATACTCCGATGGATGCATTGGAGAGCAACTTGGCGTTAATATCTTACCCAAGGATATTTGGCATGGAGACAGATGGGGATCAAACCACCAACCTTGCGATTAGTAGTTGAGCTGTGCTACTTCCTGAACTACAGCCAGTATAGAAACAGATGGGGTGTAAAAAGGGTGAGTAGAAAATAAGTGTTCAGTGTGTCAAAAGGTATAACAGGAAGTTCCGCAGCAATCTGACAGTGAAGGTTATTGCATAGGGTTCAGAGGGCTTTGCAGTTGTCTTGTAGGTTTCAAAGTAGATTTCCTGTTCAAGTATAAATTGAGGAAAAGGGAAAGTTTACAGTCACCTGATCCAGTCTGAACTATAAACTTTATCAAAAAGAAGAGCTTTGAGTCTAAACTAGAGAGAGCATCTGTCTCCTGAATCCAAACTGGGAGCAGGAGAGGGACCTGACAGCGCAAGGCTCTGCCTCCCATTCTACTTTAAGAAATTCTATGAACCACAAGTAAGCCGTCAGTTTGAAAGTTAAGTGCTCTGTCAGAGTGATGGTATTATAGGGCCTGATTATTCAAGACTTTATATTTGAGGAGAAGGAGTTCAATTCTAGATGTAGAGGCTGAGCCTACGCTTGAAGCCACTGAGGTGTTTGTTAACGGGGGTGACGCAATGTCACTGGTATGTATGAATTAATTAAACAGTCCAATAACTCCAATAGTACTTATCTTGTTTGGTCTTTATTCCAATTTTTAACATAACAGCGCAGCGGTCACAAACTGTTTGCCTTCTTGCGATTAATAACACACCTGATGCTGATTATGTGCGTCTACCATAAATACCCCATACGAAAACAGAAAAAGGTGACCTCTGGCAGCAACATAAGGTATTAACCCAAAAATGGCTCCTACATTTAACAGGGAACCAGTGAAGAGAAGCCATTTTAAGAAATATAGGACCTCTCTTACTCATCTCTGTTAAAATTCTCACTGCAGCACTTTGGATTAACTGAACTTTTTTTTTCAGATAGCTGTTGTTTGGTTCCACCTACAGAGAAATTAATCTTGCAAGTTTCCCTAAAACCTATAGCAGCCTTTTCATCGCTTTCAACCAGAAACAATATGAAATGAGTGGAAAACAGACCGCCCTCTGGCAGTTTTAATTCACTGCATTATTAAATAAAAGAAGATAGAAAACAGATCAATTTACCACTTGGACGGTGATCAATGCAGCAACACAATCGCATAAAAACAACCCTGGGCCATTTTTAATGATCATTTTGTCAACGCAAATTAAACAGATATGAATGAAGACAAATTGCATTGCATAAAAGAACCTTTTTTCTTTCTCGAACTTCACTTTGAGCACTTGAGCACTAGCCAAACTGTGCAATATCTGCAAATAGTATGTACAGTAGGATTTTTATGATGCAGAAATCACCAGTTTTTTTAAAGTAAAGACAGCTATTGAGTGCTTTCATGTGACTTACAACAGTCATAATGGTATCATATGTTATCACTTGTTTTCAGATAAGTCTAGTAAATAGTATTAATTTTCCATTAAGGTATATCTACATTGAAAGGCAGTCAACTTCTTGAAAAGCACTTTGAAACTGTCCTTAACTTCTATTTGACACTAAAATAAAGAAGCATGTGATAGATACACGCATTCATTAAACATTTACGTTACACTTGGCCAGCAAAAACTCCAGTTTATCTGTGACACATCACCCCATGTCTCTGAAGTATTAAAGCTGACAAGTTTTGGAGTACTAGCATTTCCAATGGCATGTCAGAGTGCAAACGGTAGAAAGCATATTAATGAATCGTTGTCCCTGGCCAGTTTGAGTATCATATTCTATTTTTAGCAGATTTTAAAGCACGTTTTTTCATTTAGGCAATGCACCAAATTAAACACTGACAAATGCACTTTAGTGGTTTGCAGTGCTTCAGCAAACAGATTTTGAAAGCATTGTAATCATATATTTGGTATTTACAGCAAGGTTCTAATCCACTGACAACAATTATAGTGCAAAAAGAGATAAAGCATATGACCGAAGACTGAAATCGTCGCACCTTGCACTCACCAGGTTAGTTTTATATATATTGAAGGAATCCATTTCCTTTATTTTATTTTTGAGGTTTATTTTTATTTTTAGGTTCATTTGGTAATTCTTTCTGGTTTCATTTAGATCTGTCTCTAAATGCAATTTTCAATCTTTTGATTATAATATTTAACATTAAAGGGCACCAAATATCCAATAGGCAATAATATGAAGGATAAAGATGGTATCCTCTTTTACCTCACTCTATGGAATGACTTTCACGCTTGGCTGCTGTCCAATTTTATCTCCAGGAGTTGCTAGGCGACAGGATCATCCTCATTGCAAGGGTATTCTGGAAAATGATGGAACCAATAAATGAATTATCTGTAACTTATTATCTGCCTTCAACATTGCTATCACATGGGTCAGCGACATCAAAACATGCAATATAAATGGACAATTTTAGTATAGCAACGTTAGTGCACAGTAAGTCTGTTTAATCAGAAAGTTGTCTGTGCAGCCACCTTGATGTTGTGTTGTCTGAATTAACACATTGTTTAAGTCACATTAAGACCAACTGAAGAGTATTAGCTTAGTTTATATCAGCTGCTAAAATGTTATAACTTGGTGACAAGTACTCCGAGATACCACCAGAGTCATAACCAGAGATGGGCAGTAACGCGTTACTTGTTACTTGTTACTTGTTACTTGTAACGCGTTACTGTAATCCGATTACTTTTTTCAAGTAACGCGTAAAGTAAGGGATTACTATTGCAAAAACGGTAATTAGATTACCGTTACTTTCCCGTAGGAACCCTGCGTTACTAAAACCGTGATTTTTTTTGCGAGAATGTCTCATGACAGTGACATAAGCAAGTGCAACATTCCTGGCAACAGATCAACAATGGATAATATATGGAGTGCGGGAGAGAGTATGAGCGCACAGCGTTTAAAGCTTGGAAGTACTTACCTTATTTTGAGTTTGATTCCATAAAAAGTGACAAAAACATTCTTTTTGGGAAGAAAACTTTTTACAGCGAAAAAAAACCCTAAACTTCCAAGCAAGCACCGAGTGCATTACGACGTAATGGGAAATTCACAGAGAAACTCGCGGATTCTTCCACTGACCGCTGCGGCACACCTGCACCAGGGTAAACCTCCGCCTACCGTAGTCCTGCTTTACAGGTGAAAATAGAGCAACAGGACCGCTAGTCTGTGACTTTATTTATTTTCTGCTGTGTTTTACTTGCATCTATTTGAAAGAGTGAGTGTAAACACACACAAAAAAATATTTTATGTGCTGGAATGTGCAGAAAATAAGTTTAAATGTTAAACTAATTTATTCAAGTCAGAGAATGTTGCATATAATTAAAATTTTGCTTGATGCATAAAGTTAAAAGATTAAAACTAACAAAACAAGTTTTAAAAAGGATCTTTTCCATTTGATTACATTTTGTATGATGGATTATGCAGAAAAAGTAGAATTGGGCTGAAAGATCTATCGCTTTATCACCTATTCAGGTTGTAAATCGTGATTTTAAAAAGTAACTAAGTAACTAAGTAACTAAGTAATTAATTACGTTTGAAAATAAGTAATCAGTAAAGTAACGGGATTACTTTTTTGGGGAAGAAATCAGTAATTAGTTACTGATTACTTTTTTCAAGTAACGACCAACACTGGTCATAATGCTTCCTTGTTTCTTTATTCAGTCAAGTCCTTCCCTAAAAGATCTTTAATGTCCTTAATCTCATCAGAAACCTAATTTGTCTTTCATTGGTTTGCTTACTAACATTTTTTATTGTGTATTCAGTGCTGACTGCAAATGCAATTTGGTCAAATTTTACTTCATTTATCAGATTATTTAATTTTATAGAGAAAGTAGTTATTGATGAGAAGAGGAGAATTTCTGCAGTCCAGTGTTAAACAGGCAGCCTAACTAAACTCAAACACAAATGTGCCATGTATGTGACTTGAACAACTACAGACCACTTCAAAGACATTTAATTGGCACTACAAACTTCCCACTGAAACCTGCTGACCTGAATTCAATGATTCAGAAGTGGTATAATGACAGCACTGAGGCAGCACTACACCAGAGAACAAATAACAAAACACTATTAAGCCACTGCAGTTAAGCTGCCCATGAAATCTAGACAAATCCAACCAAAAGAAAATAATAAAAAATGAATGCTCTGGTAGGAGAAAAACATGACTATTGTTTGAATCTTTTGAAAAGATTTTTCTCAGATACTTAATTGATAAGGTATGGCAGCATGTTTGCTCCTTCTGACACATCAAGTAGCTTTGATTATCTCCTCTGATAGAGGGCTTAGTGGGATGCATTTAATATTGGAACAGTTTAAAATAAACTCCTACACCGCTGCAGTCTATAACTGCAATGTGAGGAATGAATGGTAGCAGATATTATTTGAAGTCTGGATGTCATTTATTAGTCAGTCAGCACAAAAGCAAATATCTAAATACCACCATTTTATCATAAGCAGACAGGAAAATACTTGTTTCAAAAGCCAACCATTTTTTAAATACAGCACACTCTTAAAAAATGCACATTGCCTGAATAAATACTAGTATTATTTATTGTTCTTTTGTTCTGCAGATCCATGCACCAGAGACTTAGAGGATTATTTCAACTGACAGTACATCTGCACCCGTGAAACAGCCACTGAGCTGTAAGCTGATCATGCTGAGAAAGAAACTTAATAACCTGTCCACCTCACTTAAACAGCAATGAGTTTTGATTTTAGATAAATCCTTTGTGAAATTTTAATTACAGCATCAAAGCTGTAATCTGCCCTTCAGTGGGACAGAGCTGGAATGAAGTCCAGTGAATAGCCACTGTCGAGATGTTGACAGAGAGTTCACCAACACCATGCATGCCATTATGATTTTTCCACATCAGCAGCTTTAAAGAACACAGAATATAGAAAGTGTCACAAAAAATGTATGAATATTTTTGTAATACCCTTTATCACCACATGAGGTGGCAATGTGGTTAAAAAAATACACAATTTACAATTCATTTTAAGGATCTTGTTTCCAGTTTTAAAATCAAAGCCGCATCAAATCACTAATAAACCATTAAATATAAAGGCTAAAAGTGTTTTCTTTACCTCAATGTATGGAATGACTTTCATGCTCAACTGCTGTTCAATTTTATCTCCATGAGTTGCTAGGCAACAGGAGCATCCTTGTTGCCTTGTACCCATAAACGGATTCTGTAGATCTGTAACTTATTATTCCACATTGTTGTGATATGGGTCAACGAAAGAGAAGACTGCTATGCAAATGGGCCATCAGGCCATTTAGCCGTGACATCTGAGTGTTTGCTTTGTCCTGCCTGGAGAAGCACATATGCTGCCTTGCCCCTGTATAAATTAGTGAGTGGGTACGCAAGCAAAGGTCTTACATTATAATGCCATTTTTTCAGTTGATCTTATTAGAAAATAAAACATCAAATAAAATTTTAAGAGAAATCTTAAGATTCTAATTTCTAAACAATAAATAAATAAAAAAATACACTAATTTACAATGGCAAAATGAATTCATTTTACAATTTACTTATTTACTCTTCATTTAATTTATTATATACTTCTGAGTAATTGAAATTCTGTTAAAATGGATCACTGTTTTGCCCTGCAATACACTAGCAATCTGTCCAGAGTGTAAATTGTCTTTTGCCCAGTAAAAGCTGGATATAGTTCATGACATGTCACATGTCATCATGACATGTTCGGGACTTACAATCGCCTAGAGTGCATGAGAAAATCTAATATTTGACACTTCAAGTCAAAACAAAACCACATCTATCTAGATCAGGCTCCAAGCAGGGTCAGTTGTGCCGTACATAAATAATTTTCATTAAAAACTGAAAATTGTCATTTTCATAATATACAAAATCTATATATCAGTGCTCATTATTAAAATGTTATCTGCATCATTAACACGAAGGCAGCTGCAGGTAAGAAATAAAAATGGCACAAACCTAAACACTAATAATACTAGATAAAGTCACTTCTGTCTTATAGGTGCAACTACTGGATTGGCTACAGACATTTTTGTCGTGCACTGAATGCTGAAGGTTGCATCTCATTCCATCTAAGAGGACTTAGATGGTACATCAGACTAAGAAGTGTTGGGAACCACTAATCTCCTGTAACTACATCTCTTTAAACAGGAGACCTTCTATGTAGCGACCATGATGAGAAGCAATGTGAGTTAATGACTCTTCTAAATCACATTAACAGCAAAGACAAACTGCTGCTGCAGAGCATTAGCTAAATCTTCATCACATGCCAGAGGGGATCCAGTCGCCTCATTCTCAGTGAATGGTACTCTAAGTCAACACCTGCAAAATATCTTTGCCTTTTAATTAAAACATTTCTCTCACTCATCTTTCATATTTAAACAAAGAATATGTAGTCACTGGCCAGATGTTGCTGTTTCACATCTGATCGCTATATTCCATAACCCACCCCACCAAAAAAAAAACAGCCAACTAAGGCGAATTATATGATCATGAAAGATACATATCTCATAAATGGTGGAACTAACTAGATTATATGGGCCCTCTCTGCAGAGCAGCTAATGGAAGCTGCAGTGTAGTGGAAATAAGACCTGTTAGCTTACTGTGTTTGCCTGAAATGCTAGCCCGCCAGGCTTTTTCACCACTGTTCTCACTGAGATAAATCCCTGTTGCACTTAGTAGTCATCCATTTTTAATGCCACAGCCTCAGCTGGAGATACATAAAGACAGAGGAGGAGAAGACAGAGGAGGGAAAGCAGGGACGGGGGGAGGGAGGAACTGCCAAGAAGTGGCTGACACCAGACGAATGCTTCAGGCTAATATATGTTTGTATGCTTAGCATCAGCAGCAATTAAGAGTGTCTAAGGTTGTTTGCCTGGTGAGACAGACAAAAGACAGTAGGGTGATTCATGAAGTCATCATGATTTTAGTACATTTCCATCATTTATAGAACATCTGTAACAAACCAAGCTGCTGGAGTAAATCAGAAGCACTCACAGCTGCACAACTGTGTACAGCCATGATTTCTTTTCCAACAAACAAGAAGCAAGGCAGCAAGGCTTCCTGCCTGTTTTTGAGCCACATAATATGTCTGCAGCAGCCATTCCACAGATGGCAAGCAGAGAAGGCTGGGAGGGCCAGCTATTCAATCCACTTCAGCACAAACATGATCTGTTTGAATGGTGAGGCATAAGCCAAGACATTCTTGTGTGGGAAGACCTCCCTAAACAACTGTGAGCAACCCATGGCAGTGTGTTTGCCTTTCAGAAACAAATCTTTAAGATATGAGAGCAACAGATCGGTCTGAATTCATCCAAAAAGCAAAGGTTAAGTGTGGTAAAATGCAAAGTAGTAAATGTAACCTAAGCAGGGCGTATGTGATCCACAAACAGGCTCTGTGTTAACTCATGAGTGAGACAGTCAGCTAGCTGGCCAATTAGGCCAAGCAAAGCCATTTCTTTGTTTCTAGTCGAACCCCCCCCCACCCCCCGCTTGGTTTAATGTTGTTTAGGAATCACTAAATCAGTAATCTGAGACTTAAACAAAAACCTTTGTGTTTAGAAAAGGGTAAACCAATTAGAGAACACAACCACATAGGTCCAAATATTTCATACGTTTTTATTTCTCTAGTGTATTTATATGTTGTTATTCTGCACAGCAGCATACAGGAAATTGTGGTAAAATATAAATAACAAAGTTCAACAGTGTTTCTTTTTCTCTTATTCATTTAATCCAAAAAACCTCTGTTAAAAGTGGCAAATTTTGTCAGCTTTTTTTCAATATCCGCTCTCTTGCACACTCTCAAGAATGCAACATTGAACAACGAAACTTTAAAAAGTATGGGTATATCACTATTTACAGACAGTCTCACCTTTTGGTGAGCAATGCTATAGCTTTTTGGAAACTTACTTCCATTATGTTAAATGCAACAAAATGAAAATACAATTATGTTATACAAAGATCAAAAATACCTATCAAAACCCTTATTATAAATGGCAGCACTATATCAATAAACTGCTGTTGACATTTTTACGTGTAAGTACAAAATCCTGTTGAGGTAGTGCCCTCTGAAGTCACTTGTAATGTTAAAATACTGAATAAACATCACTTTATACACAATACAGCAAATCTTTCTCTTTTTTTTCTTCAATTCAATTGTATTCCTTTGGTAAACAAAACTGTCAGAAATGTGCAGTCCTGCAAGTGACACTTTCAATCATACATTCACAACATTTTTGCATCTTTTTTGGGATTCTTCAGAAATGTAATAATGGGATAACATGTTGTTTGTGAACATTCATTTGCCATTTTCTTCACCCCGACACAGAATGAAAGGTAAATGGGACTTACTCAGTTTCATAATGCAAAGCAGACATGCTTATGAGACTCTGTGGTGAATACATTGTGAGGGCAAACCAAACCATAAACACCATAAAAAACGAGAGAACTGACAGAGAAAAGAAATCCAGTGTGTCACCCTTATTTGGGAATGTAAACATAAAACATAATGAATAATATTTCTCATTAAATGTAAAATCGGGTAACTGTCTCATCACACATGATTAGAACAGAGGTTTGGCTTTACAACGACTGATCAGAACGTTCCCCAGAGAATATGAGCCCTAAACAGAGGCCACATTGTCTTTTTTTTCTTCTTTTTCTTCCTGCCTTGCAGATTGAATGTCAACTTTTACAGCAAGTTGGAAAATATGTTGTGGAGTTTTTAGGCAGGCAGATGGGATCAAAGAGTTCCTCCTCCAGTCAGACTCACACAAGTATTCACTAATGACACATTCTTGAGCTTCTTTAATGGCAAACATAACTTTGGTTTCTAAGACGTGAAAGAAAATCGAGGCAAGCTTAGCTCACCATACAAAAATACTTGGTAGAAAAAGGCTATGACATTCATCCCCTTTGCCAATGTCAGTGTGTTCCCTACATGACCAAAATACTTTTTATTTATTTTTTTTGTATTTATTCACACTTTGTGATTATTGATACATATGTGTATGTATACCCACACTCAAAATAACTACAGACTATAAAGAAAAATAAATCCGATGTATAAAGCATAAAATTATTCTATGTGGATAAAGGAACTATAAAAATATAAGAGATCTTAAGAGAAACAAAAAAGATAAAATCAATATGTTTATGAAACTGGGATAAAGGCTAGAGCCGAAATCAAAACAGTCATCTGGAAATTGTTCAGTGCAATTTATTTTACTTTATAGTCTTGTTTGTTTAAAATATTTTCATCCTCTTACCACCCACAGCCCTCCCACCCTTTAATGGTCGCTGGGATGGCTGGTCTTTTGACAGTGGACAATATTTTATCGTATGAGCATTGTCCCCGTTGGCACTGCAAAGGGGGCAGGTATAAGCCCTCAGAATCGGGCACACAACCCTGCCGTCCGGAGTCTTCAGGACGTGGGAGCCGTACACCTCCTCGGGCGCTCCGTTATTTCGGCAGAAGACGCAGATTTTCGGCTCCTGTTTGGTTCTGGAAGCGGGTTTGCGCATCTTCTTCTCCATGCCGAACATATCGAACCCAGTGAAGTTCCCACCAAAACCCACCTCCCGCTCCGGCAGCTGGACGCCGAGCTGATTTTGGAAGGGGCTCAGTATCGAGAAACGCTCTTTCAAGTCCAGGATGGAAGCTGGTGGGGGGCTCCCGGACGGGCAGCAACAATCCAGGTGCCCGCTTTCTCCAACGGCACCCGCGATTATGCACGGACACGCCGGGGAATCGTCCAAGCCCAGAGTCGCTTTCAGGGACTCGGTGATGGAGTTGGGATTTTGGGGCATGCTGAGCTTGTTATTCTTCGTAACCAAAGTCGTCAGCCCAAGATAGTCGTTCCAGAAATTAAAAGTATAGTCATATGGGCTGCGCGCATTCAGATAGTTCTGATTGAGAAAATCCATGGCCACTTCTGCTCCTTCGCTTGCCGTAAAAAGGCGAAACAGACAGAGTAATCCGTAGAGTCTTTATAGCCAGAGTTCTCTTCCAGGTATGGTTCATGTGCAGCGATGTGGTCTCCAGTGTTCCTGTTATGTTTGAGCGTCCTGCAAACAGGCTTTCTTGTTATAAGTACCAAGAGGGCGGGGCGCTCTCCCTTGAAAACCAAGTTCCTGATCAGGTCGAAAGCAAGCTCGCTGTTTTCAAAGCTACAGTTAGACAGATTTGTTTTCTTGCAGGCTGGCGCTTTCTCTTCTATCAATCATTATTCTGCAATTAAGGCATACGGCGACTTTCATTAAAAATAGCTTGTTAATACTTAATGATTTGAACAAGTGCGCAAAGAAAATATTTCGTGCAAAAGCCGTACTGTAGGTAATTACATCATTTCAGCGCCAGTACTAATCAATTACGACTCGGAGTTTCGTTCCCCTTCGTACTAAACATTACAATCCCGCGTGATTTGTTGATCAGTATCGTTAATCAGTTTGTATGAATACCATCAACGCCAACTCGGCTTTTCACACAACTTAACCCATTGTGAGCCAAGAGCATGGGCCCTTTGTTTCTTGCAGAAGCCATCCTCCTACAGTCCATGGGAGAAATAGCCTAGGCTGATGCGTGCTGTTATGTTAAAACTGAATCAATATGAGGGAAGCCTAACCGACTCCCATGTTTCCACATTGTCAGATTTTACAGTTCCAGGACAAACTCACATGCAGTGGTTGATTTAAAATCATTTGATGAGTGGTTCATAATAATCCTATATTTTGTGTTTTTCGTCACTAAAGTATTTTCTACTTGCTCACAACCCTTTCTATCTGATAACATGGTTTGGCAGAGGGAGAATGTATTGTCAGTTTGTATGTTGTATAAATAGAAAATAAGTTCTGCAGAAAATGTCTAACCTCCAGATCAAAACTCGTTTACTTGCAAGATTTTAAAATGAAAGAAAATGTTTAGTAGATTAAAAAGAATCTTTTGTTGCTCGAAAACAACACATCATTTCACAGTCATGCTGTAAACACAACATGCAGACCAGTTTATCAACAGGGGGCAGCAACATGCAATTGCAGGTCAGTTCATATGAACCAAAAGACCTTTTGCTCCCTACTTCTCTCCCCAGTATGAATGACAGTACCAAACAAATACTATAATGATGGCTACTGGCTGGAAGATGACAGTCACCAATTATATTTCACTAAATCCAGATGCATTCATGTAGTCTGAATCCAGTGAGGCAGCTATGGTTAAGTTCAGAGAGCAACTAAACAATTTGGTCAGTTTGGGGGATTTTTCTACATTTATTTTTTTCATTTAGCCAAATAAAGCACATTACTTAGATGTTGGCTTATGAATGACCTGTGGAACAACTGTGACAATATAAATGGCAAATGTTATTATGAAAATGTTATTTATGTTGTATCATTTTGTATTAATTTACCAAAGTTGTCATTATTATTATTGGTAGTAGTAGTGTTGTTATGTTTAAAGGTAGTTTAATTAAGCCATTTATTCAAGCTTTCAATTGGCCAATGCTGTGTAGAATTCATCTTGGAAATAACAATGAACTTTGAAGAAGGCAATTGTCTGAGTGGTACATAAAATACAGACATTAACATTATAACAGCGGTATTACTTTCCAAGAGAACAGTGGTTCCCAAAAGCATTTCCTTATGCTTTTTTTCTGCTTGTTTTACTTTAACCACAAAAATAATTTTTGTTCTTTTAACCCCAAAAATTCAAATGGCATCGCCTGCAGAGAGGTAAAGACAGAAGTATATGAATGACCAAACCAATGGGTAACCATGAGGTAACTCACCGATGCGTGAACCCCCATTTTGAAGCTTTGACGTTAACATTTCAGCCATTACCACCATCATGGATTTTTGAAGCCTCAAGTGACCAAGTGAGGGTCGAATGCTAAGTTGTGTGTATGAATACTGCATGGGTGCATCATCCATACAGAGATATCTGCCACAGTAGTTGTAACATCTATTGTAACATATGAAAGTAAATAATGCAGAACTCCTTTCACAAATACTGGAGCGCAGTTTTTGGATAGGCTCTTACTACAGTTTACCAAACAGCAGTTCATATTGTTTGTTAGATAATTACATTAAAATGCTCCACAAGGCACACATGGCAAAAGAGTAAAAGGTTTGATTCAGTGATTTGAAGTGTACAGGGTGAAGTGTAAAGAACATCTATTGGTCTAGTCTGGACATATCTGTCACTCAAACTAGGCATGCTCCTAATAATGCAAAATTTGAGCCCAAAAAATAACACCAGAAATCAATTCTTGTTCCAGTCTGTGTTGATGTTTTCTATAAAGTTGGGAATATAGAACATGGGATTCTGTGGGGACTGATTCATTTTGTGAGCCAACTTCAATGAGCCATTTGAGAAACATCTGAGTCAGTGTGCACTGGCTTAATTTTTCAGCCCTGGACCTTTGAAGTTAAGTTTGTTTTGTTTTTCTGAGCATTGCTGGTTCTGTGTTTTCATGTTTATTCAAGTCATATTGAGTTTTATCTTGAGGTATATGATCATTTTAGCTGTAATATCAAAAACCTCAGTTATTACAAATCTATAGACCTCTAACAATGCTGCAAGTGTGTTTTGCAAAACACAAACACACTTTAAAAGGTGTGACACAGCACCAGTAGTTTCTTATCATACTATTTGTGTGTATTTAGAAAGCTCACTGCATGTGTAAGCTGGTAGTTGGAGTTTTTCTTGCTATTTATGTTGTGAGAGACTTGCTATGACTCTGTAGGAATTCTGCCAAATAGCAGCACATTATGTTTCCTTTCCATCAGTAACATAAATTATCTAGATCTTACTCTTGAGGTAAAATCCAGAGTAAATATGAGGCAGCTGTCCTAAACAGTCCACTCACTGCGGGCCTCTGATCCTGTGATGAAGTGGGCAGCTCAGGAATGTGGAAGCAGCCCTCTTGAAACAACGATAACACGAATGACTGGTGTTCTAATTAAAACTTCCAGGGGGAGGCTGCAGGAACTCACTGACTTGGAAGGTTCACATCTATTTTTAAGGGATATAATAAGAATGCACTACCTAAGGAGACAGGCGTGTTAGGAGCAGAAAAAAGGCACAGTTCAATGAGCTGCAGTATTTTAGAGGCCATTTTTTCACTGTTCTATGTGTTCAGCAACTTCAGTTGAAATAGTATCGACTCATTGAATTTTCAGTCCCGAGCTCCAATTCAGCTGGAGCTGGATATGAATTTTATCATGAAGCATTAATAATGTATTTAATTGCCAATTCTTTTTTTACAAGTCGGGGCAGACTGTGTAAGCAGATTCCTGTGTTGCTGCAGTGTAACTGAAATATTCATGGACGCATTATTCCTTAATTTTGTTGTGACTAAGAGGGATTAATACTCATCCATTAAGTAAAGCTAATTCTATGGGTGCCTCAAGGTTGCTTGAGTGTATTGGAGAAGCAAGTGAGATTAGCAGTGGAATGATGCATCACTTCAGCAGGGTGGCTACGGCTGTAAATTGATTTAGGAATCACACTGACTAAGTGATTGTTGTGTAAGAGTTTTTTCACTTGACAGGGAGAAACACATGGATCATCAGGAAAAGCGGGGGCTGTCTGAGGAAGACACTTTGTTTTAATGATCAGATCATATTTCCTGCACAGGCTCATTAGCAATATGAGGCTCAGTTTGTCAGTTTTTTTACTTTTTCATTTATTTTTACTTTGTGTGTGTGTGTGTGTGTGTGTGTGTGTGTGTGTGTGTGTGTGTGTGTGTGTGTGTTCACTTTGAGTACGTAATCCAGCTCAAACAAGCATTTTGCTGAACTTGGGGAATATGATCATGTCTGATTCATAGGACATTAAAGTGCATATCTTCCACCGATGATTAATGCTTCATAATTATAATCCTCAACATTCTGTGCTATAATCCAGCCTTTTATTTTAGCAAACAGAACAAGATTGGTCACATTTGGAGCGCAGTTCATATTTGCCACGATGAATGAATGATTGATGACATTGTGGAATGCCTTAAAAAAAATAAAACTCTCGCCTTTTTTCCCCTGTTGCATCTGCTCATACAGCCAGTAATAATTTAAATGTGTCACTGGGGCATATTTTGAATCTGATACGATGTCTAAAACATTGTAAGATAAATCACAGAACACATATTTCTGTGAACTGTGGCTGTCTGTTAATGCGTTGTTGTCTGATGTTTGGTGTTGTTTTGTTTTGGTTTTTGGTTTTTTTGAAGAAAGTTTCTGCAGTGGCCTTGAAAAGTGAATATGGAGGGGGAGGATTACATGAAGCATTCACACGAGGAAAGCTTTCGGCATATTCCTACTCCACTGCTAGGAGCAGCTGCTGCTATAGATAAATCATTGCAATGCCTTGCTCAAAGATACTTAAGTCGCAGATATTCCCTCCAGCTCTATTTAAAGTGATAATCCAGGTCTCTGCACAACCAAAAAGTCCCAGTAATACTCTTGTAAAAATGTTCGTCTAGTCTTCATGTTTAGGGAGCAAGATATTGATCACTGAAACAATACATAATAGGTTTGCAGGAATTGCTGAAAAATCCAGTTTGCCATATTGATTGCTGTAATGAAGATAAATGCTGAATCACTCAGTATGAAAATGGCTTGTGCACTTGCAACATGCATTCTTTTTGTTGTTGTTGTACCAAAAACACCCTGTTTGCCTTAGACCCACAGATTACCATGTGTTTTCATTCATAGCCATTAGAGGTTTGTTTGTGATTATGCAAATGAGAAAACATGCAGGAAATTTAATCAGTGCGCAAATTTGATTTCATATGAAAGATTGCTGGAGGGTAGGGGGCTCGATCGTATAATACTGAGCAGCAAAATTATGCTCAATATTTGTTTTCACAGTGGGCCTCCACTCGGACACGCCATACCTTTATAGGCTTAAGGTTTGTCTTGGTTCAGAGGCTTGAAGTTAACAGCCCTGTGTAAGGTTTGATTATCCTTTGTTCTCCCCAGAGATGCTGAATGAAAACTGCAGTTAATGGGAAGCATTTCCATATCGGCAAAGCACAGCAGCTTGTGTTTTTGCATTTTTATTATTGTTGCGTCTCCTGAACCAAATATCTAAGTGCTCGGGTTTCTTTTGTTCCCCTGCTGAACAGCAAGAAAATGGGCTTCTTATAATTGCACATAAACTCAGAGGATGCCATTGTGTTTTTGTGTGTGCCACTGTAGATAACTGGTGATTAAACTAAATGTTACTCCAGAAGCATGAAAGAATTGAAACTAATAAAGCATGTCAGTCAATAAGGGAGGTCGGTCTGTTTATAAAGCTCTGAGATGTAAAACAAACAAATGGCATTCAGCTTTTGAAAGAGGCTGGTTTGATTTAGTAATTTTATGACCTTCAGTTTCAAGGTAATTACATGGATGTTATTAAATGTCATTCAAAACCATCTCTAAAAACTCCCAGAACTACTTGGCAGTTTTACATGGACACAGTGTGACCTTGTACCGATCCAGATATATATAAGAGACTTTTGGGTAACACATGAGGTCTCCTGCAATAACTATTCCAACAAATATAATTCAGAATATGCACCTCAAAGCCAAATCTATCCAGGATTCCCCTGGAGATATGAAGCCAATTGCACAACTTTTTAGCAGATAAATTGTGTGCCTTTCAGTGTGCAGGGCAATAGCTCAAAATACAGGTTTGTGAGGCGTATGGTCTCAGGAGACAGTCCTTCCCAAGAAAACCCAAACATCATGTTTTGTACAAGCTGTTATTGTGGAAAAAAGAAAAAAGAAAAAAGGAGCCAGCGTTTCATAGTTGATGTGTAACACTATAAAATTCTCTATTTCCTCTCAAAGCTTAATGTCTTTACCTAAACATAGTTTTGCACCAACTTCAGTTTCTAGGTCAAATGTCAGGCGTGTTTATACCCTCTCTTGTTTCTGGAGACATTTCATGAATTGTTTTTGGAACACTTACATGGGAGTGTGACTGCTTGCAAACACATACACAAGCAGCTAAGGTAACCATGGAAAGCAACTGTTTTTATTATACTATTTCCTTGTCTACTTGGAGGATGGATGTAGGTGTAGCGTAGCACCTGCACAGACAAGCCTGTTGTTCACCCTTTGATGGAATTTATGTCATTGGACACAAGTGAACCGTACTGTCAGGATGGAGTGTTTAGCCCACATGGATTTGGCACCTTCCGAACATAGACCCAGTGCTATATTAATCAACAGGGAATGAAGAGCCACCCCAGGATGGTCCTGAGAAGGACTGCACTGGATCTGGTCGAATTGCAAGCATTGTCTTTATAAGAGTGATCAGTTGGTGCCTGAACATGACATAACCATGCCCACTGTTTTTCAGGAGTAACACTGGCATGATAACATGGGAATAAAAGATATATAATTAGTTAGAGGACTTACTAGGTCTAAAAAGTCTTAGGGACTAGTTCTTCTTCTAATACATAATTCTAATAACATATTACATAATTGCATTGCCCAAAATGTTAGATCCAGTGTTTTGGAAACTGATCCAATGACATTAAGCACACTAAGGAATAAAGGTAAAATTAAATTAGATGGCCAGACAGTTCCATTGCTTTAATTGCTTTATTTTCTTAATGCCACTCTGGTTGTTTTCTTTTCTTATCTAAACCTCATATAACTATGGATTCTTGTTACCTGTAAAGTATGCACATCACTGTTTATGCGACACACAATAACAATCTTGTCTGCACAATTGTCAGATATTATAAAAACCTCCACAAAAAGCTAGTATGTCCAAATATCCATCCCTATTATGTCACTGCTTTACTGACTTGATTTTTTTCCTACTAAAAACACATACAGTAATACATGTAATAGCAAAATGGTAATGATAAGGTAATAAGGAATAATAAAATAGTTAATATAACATGTTGAAAGTAGGGCAAGTGTTAAATGGTTCTCTGTATCAAACAGCTTTATAAATAAGCATTCTGCAGCAATAGACTTTAGTTCTATGTGAGATCCTGGAAAGCTGCGAATTACAGCAAAGGTTGCAGACAGAAAAAAATAAAAGAGCTACTGATCTAAATTTCAGATTCTCCTACATTTCTCCTACATTTCAGGTAAACAGCAAAAGCCTCAGTGTTCTGAGTCTAAGGTGCTGAGCTGTATTTGTACTTGCTTAATAAAAACCTTCTGTAAAATGGTTCAAAAATGACAATGTTTTTCCTTATATCAGAATTTACTTATATGGGCAGTATCTTAATGACCCTGAATGTCTGGTTTGGTTGAGTGTACAATCATATCCCAGTGCGAATACTCTTCATCCAAAGCTGGGTATTTTGACTTGTCAAGGAAATTGACGTACTGTAATCCTAAACTCTTTAAAAAGAAGCTGAAAGATCTATAGACCAATTGGATAATAAATGAACTGCAACTACTTCTTTCATTCTAACATCACCTTTTCAAATGCCAAGTTGAAAACCCACTGACCTATGTAAAACTGAGGCTGTTAAGTGTGATGCGATGACTCACTTAAAGCTCTCCACAGGAGTTGTACACAGCTTAGTATTTAGTACCTGTTTTATTCAGAAGTATATATTTTCATAGTATTAAACAGCTTTTTTTTCCACTGCCGTGATTTCACATCTGAAGGAAGAATGCGAAATATAACCTGATGATGTTTAGTGGTGATACTAAAACATTTTTTAAGTACATTAAAGGTTGTACTGTTAGAAAAACAGATGGCATCACTCCTTTATGCTTAATGTTGATACAATCTAATATGCAGATATGATAGAGAAAAGAAAAATCTCCACAAATCATCTATTTGTTTTGCAAAATCTCAAAATGATCTGATATCACAGGGATCCCAACTGTTCTTCAATCACAAGATCATATTTTACGGTGGCCCTGAGAGGCCAAACGGAGTGCAACTTAAGAAAACACCAGCAATAAGAAAAACACTGCAAAAGCACACAAAAGACAACAGAAATAGGAAAAACGACAACTGAAATAGGAAAAAACTGATTTCCAAAAGCACAAGGGAAGTGTTTCTGGAGAGACAATAACCCGACGGACCAGTTGCAAGAACCCAAAAAATGGTAGGTGTGTTATCATGATTCACATAATACTGATGACAGATTTTTAGGCTAATAGTTAGGCTAAAACACTTACCTCTCATCTTTTCTTTTCTCACAAAATCGATAGATCCTCCACTTCTTTTAAGTCTCTCCCAGTGCAATTCTTAGCATATTTTGGTTCCTGCAACTGGTCCGTCGGGTTATTGTCTCCCCAGAAACACTTCCCTTGTGCTTTTCGTAATCGTTTTTTTTTTTTCGATTTCCGTTGTCGTTTTTCCTATCTCTGTTTTGTTTTTTCCTATTTCCGCTGTCGGTTTTCCTATTTCCGATGTGTTTTGTGTGCTTTTGTAGCGTTTTTCTTATTGCTGGTGTTTTCTTAAGTTGCAGTGTGTTTGGCCTCTCAGGGCCACCGTAATATGTGCATTCTTTTTGAGAAAAAGACCCCACCACACAGACACAAACATCAGCTTGATGCACATCTACATTAGATAATTAAAGAAATAAGATGGAATACAATTAAAACCCTCTGTGAATTAATCAGTGTTTTAACTATTTAGAATTTGTTGTTGAAAATACATTTTAAAAGCAAAGTCTTTTGCATAAACTGCAGGCAATGTATTGCAACAAGGATGTAAATTTTTTAATAGAAATGTTGCCGATAAACTAAAATGATGTAATCTTACATATCATAACATTTCTGCTCTTTATGAGGATGAGCTTTAGTTCTCTTGTGTTGTACAAGGATAAGCATTGTAAAATCTCACAGAAATGCACGGGTAACAGGTTCAAACTGACACCCTGTGAATTTCAAGAGCACATCATACACCTCTAAAGATTGCTGTGGTGAGGCAGCAAAACAACAGCCGAATAGAGAGCACAGAGCCATAATGGAATCCATTCCAAAGTCTTAGTGACAAAAATATGTGAAGCATATTTCAAACGAAATAAAAGTAGTTGGAATCTTGGAACATAAACATGAAATTTAGTAAGGAACAACTTAGTAAAAATAAACTTCATTCATCCACATCTTAACTGTCAATCCAATTCAGGGTCTCAAGTAGAGGGATACTAGAGTATATTCAACTATTTATTCACACATTCACAGCTGTGGTCAATTTAGAATCACTAGTTAACCTAACATCGAATTATTGCTAAAAAGGTGTTGTTCAAAGAGATAGGTGTAACGAGAACATTGGAGCTGAAGCATGTTGGCACACAGAATATCAACAACACACTAGTGGGAAATAGTTTGACAGACTTGCCATGTTAACGAGTACAACCTCAAAAAAGTTCTCATTGCATGTTATAGGAGCAAAAGTGGGTGTGAACAGCTGCTACAGAGTCAGGACACTCACTGAACACCAGACTGTGGCTGTGCTGAGAATTTCTATTTAATGCAGCACTTCAGGAGATGATGTCATTCCTATTATCATGTTGTTTTTTAGACTTTAAAATACAAATACTGTAGTTTTATATAAAAAACAGTGAATATTGGGCAACAATGCTATCTGCCTTTCACCTTTGAGCAATGGCTGATTTGTTTGTAGGTTATGAATACATGTGTATTTGTCAAATGTATTTGTTTACTGTCTTGAAGTAATATTAGGACTTTAGACATCTTAACGGAGGTTGAAATAGGACTGCTGTTCCTTTACGTTGGAAAGGAGTATGTTGAGGTGGCTTAGACATCTGATTAAGATGCCTTCTGGGTGGCTTCCACTGGACATTTTCTGGCCAAGTCCAGCTGGTAGTAAACCCCCTGGGTAGACCCAGAACATGTTGGAGAGATAATATATCTCATCTGGCCTGGCGATCCCCCAGAAGGAGCTCAGGAGAGGGATGTCTGGACTTACTTTCTTAGCCTCCTGCCACAATGCGCCAGCCTCAGAGAAAAAAACAATGAATAAATAAACATTGTTTTTTTTCTCTTGCATTTTGAATTACTGGCACACTGGAAAAGTTTTCTTCTATGACAATAAACCAAATTAAGTTAAGTAAGCTGAAAACATTTTTAGCCACTGCCATATTTTAAGAAAAGAAACTGGTTTAATTTTCTTGGCTAAAAAGCTCCACAAAAGCTTATTTGATTAGCAGACTAGTAATGCAGCCAAAAGTACAACAGACTGACTTCAATTTAGTATCATTTTGAGAATATTGCTATTTTGGAGCAGATGGTGTTACCAGTTTGAATCTTTAGTTGTGTGAGCTGAAGGAAACATAAACACTCCATAATTGCAGTTTTCAGCTTAGAATTTATTAATTCAGCAAATATCTTTGAAAGTTTTATTGATGCAGTGATCCTTGACAGAAGCTCATCATTATGTTGCCTCATTCCCACATGTCACTTTGTCTTTTTGTTTATGCTCTTGCAGCTTCTCTGTAATAACAAAGACTTTATCAGGCTTCACTGTGAGACCGCAAACGGAGCATGATACTAATTGACTGCCTGCCATCATATCCCATCTGCAGGAATAGAAAGTCATATTTAATGCCTTGATTAAAATCTAATCCCTCCATGTGAGTCGGAGATGAAAGTAATTTTCATGTAATGGAGACTATTAATATTTAGATATAGAAAGGAAACCAGATCTCAGATTTGCAATCAGCTGGAGGGTGCTAAATTATATTTGAGGCTACCAGTGAGCTGGAAACCAAAGCCTGCAATGGAAATAAGTCTGATTCCATTCCAATTAACATTTTATTTTCTTCCTCAACTCATAAATATATGCTTTTCATACATATCTCTGTCTGTGCCTACATATATTTCAAACATATAAGTATCAGCTATCTTAAAATTGAATTTATCTGCAGGATGATAGTAAAACATGAGCTCTTCTTATCACAATAGGTTATTAGACTTCCATGCCATCATCCTCTCTCTGCCTCTGACTGACTCTTGTCTGCTTTAAGCCAAGGATTGTTTTAATGCTGTAAGCCCTTACTTCTAAGCCCTTACTTCTAATGACTGAAGACCTTCATTTTACAGTAAAAGTTTTAGTAGCATGCTTCCAGTCATACGAGAACTTCACTGGCCTTTACAGAGCATCAGTGTTGGAGCAAATCCCTGCAGCCAACATCCAACATTTAGTGGAAAGTCTGAAACTAGAAGAATGGAGCCTGTTAAAGCAGATTATGTGCATGCCTTTTGAATAAAATAGCCAAAAATCACATATGCAGCTATTGCTTGACTTTGGAACATGTGCTTTGGTGTGAAGTACCAGGCTGGAACATTTGTATCTCAGTTTAAATGAATCTCATTTTATAGACTTCAGTTGATAGTTAGTGCTTAGTGTTGGCTTGCCCCCATTGGTTACAATCTAACTGCTTCTTAGCTCAGGTTTCCTATTAAACAGAGATGCATTGAGGTACTACTAAACAAATTAGATTATCTTGAAAAAATGAAAAAATAAACAACAGAACTATGAGCTGATGCAATATTTAGCAAAAATGGTATCTGAAAATGTGGCTCAAGTTATAGGGGACATATTTAATCTTTGTGAGATGCTGGGTTTACCTTTTGAGATGTTTTGCATTTGGCATTTTAGGCTTGAAACAGGCAGTGCTCCACATCAGTTCACATAAAAAACAGGTTAATCTATGACTCATTCTCTGACATGATGGCTTGTTACAGGGGCACTGGTGTGATATCGCCACGTCTGGCATCGTTAGTTGCCTTCACGAGCGTGTCCCCTTTCTCATTAACGTCAACAGAATCATTAGTGCACTTGCAATCCAAGTGATTGATTTGTCTTTGTGTTAGCATGTTGTGCCTGGGATGTGCTGGTACATGAACTGTTGGCAGGCCTTTTTTGTGCGCATGGTGAGCAGATAATATCTGTGTTCACTGATCTGTGTGAAACTTAGAGGTCAGTTGACTCTGTCTGGCATTTCCCCAGGAAGATACCTCACTTCCATGTATTCTCCACTCACCTGTCAAAGTCATGAAGGAGTGAATGCCAGATAACTGGACAGTTCACTCAAAAGAGCAGCCCAAGAAAGGTTTCTACAGGCAGCTTGGATCATTAAAGCTCATGCACAGCACTGACAGAGAAGAGAAACATGCAGCAAAGTGCTCATGGTGAGATTTAAAGATTTGAAAAAGATTGAAAGAAACATGTTAGCTATACAGTTTATTTTTTTATATCATAACATAGACTTCTTTAACCATTGTCGCCATGGTTGATTTCAGTGGCGTTCTCGTGTTTTTGGGTGGCTTTGTTTGATGATTTAGACATGAATGACAATCGAAATAATAATTATCCATTTATTTAACGAGCTGTTTATTTAACATTTTACAGACCGTTCCCAATCATTCTGAATGTCAAAACTACATTCCCACATCTTTGGTTCTTTCCATCCTTGTGTAGAACACTGAACCACGTTTGTCCAAATGGCTGGTAACAAACTGCCAGCTTTGTGTGCTTGTATGAACAAGAGAGAACAGATTCTTTCTTAGAAGTAAAATTCTTTTTTTTGGCTCTTGCTCTGTTCCACCAAGTTCACAGTAAGCCATGACAACATGCACAATACAAAACCCTGGAACTTTTTATATGTTATATATATTATATATATATACCAAGTTTTTGCAGAATGTCACATCTGGTGAAAGCTGCTGGCGCACAAGGTGTCCTCTGGCATTAGTGTTGTAGTCATGACCACTGTGACAGGTTTGGATTTTGGTTATGTTTGTCTTTCTAGTCAGTTGTCTATTTTATTTTGCTTTTATTGTTCTCCGTGCACTCCTGTTGGTTTCACTTCCAACCTTTCCAAGTTTCCCCTCCATATTTTTTCTGCCACACATGTTCCCAATCAGTTTTTCATTCTCTCTAGTATATACAATCATGTTTCCAGGCAGTTTGCCTTGGGTTTTTTTGTTTTGTTTTTAGTAGTTATGCTTCTCAGACATTTTATTTTATTTTTATTATTTAAGTTCTCTTTCCTAGTTCATATTCGTTTTTTGTTTTTTTAAAATCTGTTTTTATTTAAGTTTCAGTCTTCCCACTCTTAATTAAAATATCTTCTCTAACAGACCATTTTGTTTTTTAAAAAGACATACTTTTAGGCTGTATCCCAATTCAGGGTCTGCAGCCTTAAAGTACACAGCCTCAACGATCCTCAAGGGCCGCGTACTTAAAGACCGCTAAGGCCGGAAGTGCGAGGCTTGTGAAACGGGACGGTCTAGCCTCCGTTGCGCTGCCCAAGTTGCCTAGCAACCATGATACTAACAGCTGGAAACATTACATACAGCATTGTTTGACAGAAATGAAGGAGAAAATCAAATAAAATCAAAAAATTGGGATACAGCCTTAGTCTTACTTAGAGTAAGACACAATTGGTCAAGCCACTCCATGATCTTTCCCAATGCAGTTAATTTTTTTCCCTGCAAGCTCTACAGTTGTTGCATGTCTATATATGTTATCTGCATGTATATCACTTCAGTTGTACTTTACTTCACTTGTCTTGTTTCTGATTAGTTTCAGCTGTGTTACCCTTGTGTTTCCTCCCTGATTGTCCTCTGTGTCTGTGTGTATTAAAACCCCAGTGTGTGTCTCTTTGTTGTTGCAGTGTACTGTGAAGTCAGACTGCTTGCTTCCAGCTTGTTCCTAGTGTTTTCCAAGTATTCCAGGTGTTCTATTTATGCTGTTTTCTGTTCTGTTCTGTTTAGTTTAGCCTAAATGAATGGTTTGCTTTTTTTGGTTCAAAAAGCAAGCCGTCTGTGCATTTGGGTCTTCACTGCATCCCACTCAATATTAACAACTTTTCTTTTGCCTGCTATTAGCCTTCCTCTTATGCCTCACTGATTGACCTTCTTTGCATGACCTCAAGCCACATATTAAAGTTTTTGGATCTTGGACTTACTACATCTGCCTCATTTCTCTATTATGATTTTTTTATTTCTGAAACCATTGCAATGATAGTAAGATTAACTTGTCACAACTTGTCAAAGTTGAGTGTCTGATTAACACATCTTCATGTCTCATTTGAACATACTGGGTAATATTTTCTGGTAATATCATGAAAGGTAATTTTCAAATAAAAGCCACTATCTTTTCTGAAACCTAACTTGGGAGGCAGTGAGAGTAAATTCAAGCAGCAAGTGATAACACAAAGCACATGAAACTCACTACTTCATTGTCTTTCTCAATGTCTGCTTCAAAAGGAATTATTGTCTGTTGAACTGTAACTGAAATGTAAACAAACGGGCTTATCAAAATCAATGCCACCTTTCAGGTAATTTCATCATCTGAGTATTTAAACAAACAAAAAAAAATGACACGTCAGATAAAATGTTGCCTTCTAAAAGACACACAGGATAATTTAATTGAAACTGCCCGACCAATCCATAAACACAGAAACCGATTTAATTAAGTTTGAAGAAGCTTTCAACACATATTCAGCAAAAAAGATTTTAAGACTCAACTGAATGACCTGATCATTATTTGCAGTAGGACCCTCTTGTCATCTCCAATGCAGCCATATTTTCCAGTTGAGAAGATTTCAAAGGGTCTGTACCAAGCTCCTGCCTCTCCAGTGGAACCACCTGTCCACCAAAACCAAATCCCTAAACCTCAAAGTTCACTGTTGGGGGTTTCATCAACCCAGCAAGCCATTTCACATTCTATTGGCTCCACTGATGTTGATAAAGCCGCAGAGATGACAGACTTGTTAAGTACAATTCAGTCATAGCAGCCTTAAATGGGTTTTAATAGAAATTGCATAAGAATGTGGTCAGAAGACTAAAACCTCAAGCATGAGGTTTCATAGGAATCGCAGTGATCTTTAATAGCCATGTCATAAAGCCGATAATATTAACAGCCTCTGTGGTTCGCTGACAAGGTAGGGGGATGAGAGAAGTTGAGCTGATATGAGGACTTATCCTACACACATAAATTCATAGGCATTTATTAGAAGATTGATACTGAAATCAGGACTAAAACTATACATTCATAAAGAATTATGCACCAAATTAAAGTGGTTTTAAATTAATGGGCTCAGTACTTACACAGTAGTCACAAACAACCCAAGAAACAGATTGTTGCTGTAATTATAGTAACAAATTCTTTGTCCTCTGAAGACACCTTGTCTTGAGATCTAGCATCTTTAGAGAAGCCACTAGAATAAAATAATAGCACTTAATTTTCCACAAGATATGTAAAAATAGATACGTGCAAGCTTACTGTTGAGCTGTGATTACATTTTATATTAACACTTGTAGATGTGTGTAAAAAACAGTGTGCAATTTTTAACACAGCTTTTTGTTGTTCTACTTAAAAATATATATATATATATATATATATATATATATATATATATATATAAAAACACCCAGCACGCCCCTGCGGGCGGTTTATCCTTCAAGCTCGGGTCCTCTACCAGAGGCCTGGGAGCTTGAGGGTCCTGCGCAGTATCTTAGCTGTTCCCAGGACTGCGCTCTTCTGGACAGAGATCTCCGATGTTATTCCCGGGATCTGCTGGAGCCACTCGCCTAGCTTGGGAGTCACCGCACCTAGTGCTCCGATTACCACGGGGACCACCGTTACCTTCACCCTCCACATCCTCTCGAGCTCTTCTCTGAGCCCTTGGTATTTCTCCAGCTTCTCGTGTTCCTTCTTCCTGATATTGCTGTCATTCGGAACCGCTACATCGATCACTACGGCCGTCTTCTTCTGTTTGTCTACCACCACTATGTCCGGTTGGTTAGCCACCACCATTTTGTCCGTCTGTATCTGGAAGTCCCACAGGATCTTAGCTCGGTCATTCTCCACCACCCTTGGGGGCATCTCCCATTTTGACCTCGGGACTTCCAGGTTATACTCGGCACAGATGTTCCTGTACACTATGCCGGCCACTTGGTTATGGCGTTCCATGTATGCCTTGCCTGCTAGCATCTTGCACCCTGCTGTTATGTGCTGGATTGTCTCTGGGGCATCTTTACACAGCCTGCACCTGGGGTCTTGCCTGGTGTGATAGACCCCAGCCTCTATGGATCTTGTACTCAGAGCTTGTTCTTGTGCTGCCATGATTAGTGCCTCTGTGCTGTCTTTCAGTCCAGCTTTGTCCAGCCACTGGTAGGATTTCTGGATATCAGCCACCTCCTCTATCTGCCGGTGGTACATACCGTGCAGGGGCCTGTCCTTCCATGATGGTTCCTCGTCTCCCTCCTCTTTCTTGGGTTTCTGCTGCCTGAGGTATTCACTGAGCACTCGGTCAGTTGGGGCCATCATATAATATATATATATATATATATATATATGCGTGACTAAGATGGTGAGCAATGTGCCACCAGTTTTACTATGATAGGTCTGATATCTGTGCAAGCTTTAAAAATGCAATCTGCAAGTTTGTCCATGAGCAAATAGAGAGGTGGCAGATCTACAGACGGGACTGGGAAGATGATTACCAATGGCTACTGCCTAAAGAATGTAAAAACATAACTGAATGGGATGAAGGAGAGCGGTCCAGCCACTTGCAACCCTCCAAAGAATAAGAGGTTTGTGAATAAAAGCTAATGGGTGGACACCTTGCATAGGATTGTTTGCACTAGGCAGACCCCTTTTGACTGTTTAAAAGCTGCCAAGGGTACTGTTGAAAATTTTGGCGAGAAGAATATTTTAATAAATTATATGAGATAAAAAATGCTATGATCTGCAGTATTCAATAATTGCTAATTGTGCAATTATTTCATTAAAAATTAATTAACTAAAAAAACTGTTCAGTTGTGTTTCATGTTTTGTTGTTTGTAGGCATGTAGCTGATACTGTCAAAGCTTTTGGCCCTTTCTCTTTCCCCATTCATGGCTAAGTTTTTGTAGAGAGTATTTAAATCTGTGTCTGGAGACTAAAGAGACTGCTCCACAATGAAAACTGGAGAGAGCATAAACCTAATGTGTGCCTTTATTCAGTAGTCTGCACCTCTAAGTCTGAGGCCACAGTTCTCAGTACACACAGCAAATCCAGCATGTCCAAATTAACACTGTCGGATTTGATTTCAACACTATTAAAGTGTCTATATGGGTCCACACCAGAGAGTGTTAATTTAACTCTTTTGAATTTGCTGTGCACTAGTGGGAGAATTTAAGAGAAGGAGTTGGAAAAGCTTAGGTACATTGGTGTGATGTTAACATTTTATGGATTTCATCACACTTGACATATGCAATCAATTTAAATTAAGTATGAATTGATTCAATCTTGAGGGTCAAAGGTCAAAGGTTTGTCTGTCCCTTTCTTGTGAGGATAATTTATTTGAAACACAGAGAATTTCATGATATCTGGCATAAACGGTCACTTTTATTCGCATATGACTGATAAAAGAAAGTTATTTAAGTATCAAAGCAAGTATCTCACAAGAAAGAAAACAAAATTATGGCCAAGAGGGGAGTGCACTTAAATTCTCACAAGTTTCTCACCTCAACAACACTCTTTAATAAAATTAGAGATTTACACCTTTCAAATCTCCTAGGTTATGATTGAAGTAAAAACATTTTTTTCTTCAAATACAATCTGTTTGTGACTATTGTCTAATGATGTGTGTGAACCGTGATTATGAGCATGGACAGATACAATAGCAAGATGCAGCTTGACAAGCAGGCATACTGAAATAATACATTTAGACGACCAAGTTCGATTGAAGCGTGTGCTGGTTTTTCAGCAGTTAAAATAAACAGTTAAGGTTTGCAGTCCAGTGTCTTTGCAAGAAACCCAGCAGTCGATGAAAAAATATAAATCCTCACATATATTAGCTGTTGCTGTTTAGGTTTTTTGTTTTGTTTTGTTTTTTTAACTCAGTACTTACTCATTAAACTGTCAGAACCTCACTGTTTTCTGTTAACGTCTGAGATTCTGTCAGTGGTTCTTTTTTCTGTTTGTGCAGTCTCCCTCATTGTTGCTGTTTATTAGTTGCTCAGCAGTACCTCAGGGCTTCCTGTGTTTATTGATTGCTTTATTGCTTTGTTTACGTTTAAACACTTTCTTTTTTCCCATGCAAGCTGCTCAGGGAAATCACAGTATGCACAGTTCAGCTGTACAGAACCCTGCGGAAGGGAAATACAATGTGCACTCGTGCACCAGGTGGAGATGTCAAAATCAATATAGTTTCATTCGCTCCAATCATTCACCCCCTACCCCCATCTTTTCCGCTACATCACCTAGCATTTTAGTTATGGCAAGAAATATTAAATGCATCTCAAAAGACATTTTCCCATTTAAAAAAAATAAATAAAAATGAACAGCTAGAATAAAGGCTTTTTATAAACTGGATATGAGATGAATTATGAGGCTGTATTAGTGACACAGAACAAGAAGGTTATTTGTTTATTAATTTATTAAATTTTATACCACAGTGTACAGTTTCAGCCATCCTCTGGAATATTTCATGATTATTCTGTCTGTGCAGTCCTGCAGAAAAGGTCATCTGACACACAGGAAGCCAGTGTATCACAGGTCTACCATGTTTACCTCACCACGTTTTACCTACAGTCCCTCTCTTTTGGTCCCTTGGATACTGAAGACACATCCTAGTAGCACAGAGTGTGGGTGTTATGAGTTTGCTTAGCTGTCCTGTCTATAGGCTTAACTTACCCTGAGTTTCCTCTTTGTCATTTGGCTGGTCTTTCATTTGTTGTGCCACCAGTTCTCCCTTCTGTGAAGTGATTATTGTTAAACAAGTCTTTCAAAGTCAAGAAAGAGAATCTGAAAATGGCTGGGCATGCCTGAATGGTTGATTCCCACTAATCCCTTGACTGAACTGCCCCTTCCTATGCACTTGTTGTATAGTTGTGCATGCACAGATTCGGCACCATAAGGTCGCATTTGTTTGGCTGGCTGGATCACCACAGAGAACTAATCCTGTGGAATTAGTCCATTCTGCGACCACCTCTTGACCAGGAGGCATTGGCCATTAAAATGGTTAGAAAAGGAATGTCTGAGTACTTTACAAAGATTTTTTTCCCCAATAAGGTAAAGGTAGCCCACAGAGTGAGTTACAGTTCCTACAACTCAGCTTGAAGCCCCATGTGGCAGACTCCATTCTCCACATTGATTGTGCCTATTAAACATTTAGCGAGCCTAATTACTGCATGTGCAGACTACATCCGCAAAGCTGTGATAAGATTTTTTTTTTTTCCCAAAACGGTGCAGCTGGGCCAGATTTGCTTTTATTTTGTCCATCGGAATTCTCATTAGCTACAGTAGAGATAATCATGCTTTGTGATCAAGAACATTAAAACTACCACGTGTAGTTCAACAGCCCTAAATCCAGTACATTAAAAGCTTGTCTACATTTAGCACAAGGAAATACAAATCCTAAAGCCCTACAGCACCAGCACATATCCTTCCTTTCTTTTTCATGATAAATGTTATCAAGATGCCGCATTAGATTACTCCTCTTTTTCAAATTGAGACCCAATTCAACCAAACTTTATCTCAGCTAGTTGAGTGATCTTGACAGAAGCAATTTCCTAGTTCTAATCGAAAGATTTCTTCACTGGTACAATTTGCTAAATAACAGGCAGCGCACACTGCGGCACCAGATGTGTCCTAGAGTTTGTATTCGAAGACAACTCAGAAGCTTGGCAAATAGGTGGTGAATTTTTAATTGTATCTGCAGGTAGCAATGTAACAAATGTGTAGATCAACGATTCATGAACTAAAAAACAAGTAACAATAACAAGTAAACCTTCATTGGAATGACAAGACCTGTTTGTAAGTATTCCATGCCATCTAAACTATTTAACAGCATAATGTGGTTTAGTACTGTTTCATAATATAATATGAAGCACGATATCTCCACCAAGAACACTGTGGGAAAATTTTAAATTGTAGCTCTAAAAATATTGAAAATTAACTACTCTGTAGTTTTGTCTGGTGTTCCCCTGGATAATTTTCTTCTTCTTCCAAAACTTTCTTAATTTTTGCATGTTGCATCCTATTACAGAACTGGTCTGTTGCTTTTGCCCTTTTTGGCAGGATGACACTGTTTGTCACCATGCCAGAAAGCAGAGCCCTTTTTGGCAAAGGGACGGGACAACTCTGTATCTTCGCCAGAAGTACTCTAATGTTTACAATGTCATAATTTTTACAACCACAAGAGATTCTCATCAAATTAACATGAATTCAATGTGTCAAAGGCAAGTTTTCGCAAAATTCATGTTTCATTAATTCAGTAAAACGCATATCCCACATATCCTGCAATTCATGGATATCCCAAATATTAAAAATGTGCTTATAAAAAGAATATAGAGGAAAACTAGGACAGAATTTAAACCAAATTATCATGCCAAACCAGACCAGCATGTGTTATTTGAGCTGCTACTCCATCAAAAAATTAAAACTTACAATTTAAATGTTTGGTATTTCCCCCTATAAAAAACCTGAATAGGGAATATTCACCTACACAGTCACTCGTGTGGCTGTCATATGTAGTTACAAAATATTGCAACTGCAGTTAACTTTTAAACTTTTCGCCCCCATGTGAATGTCACTCTGTAAAATGTTTTGGAATATAGTAAAGAACCCTTCACTTAAGGAAACATTCAACTCTATCCCTGCTTTGCATCGTCATAATGGTGTTGCAGTCTGTTTGGCCCATCTGTTGTTTCTGCTTGCAATGAAAGGCAGGTGGTCAGCTGCTAATGTGGCCCAGCTTTGGACCACCATTCATTTCAGCCCACTCAATCTCTACACGGTGATCAAAAGAAACTTGGCTGCTAAATATACAAGCTCATACATATGCATGGATTGGCTAAACACTCTCCGCTGGCACCCATTAGTTGTACAGTCACACTGAGGGGGTCAATTTGGAAAATTTGCATGTGTACATAAGCAGATTAATCACGAGTGACAGTGGAGGGAAGGCTGTGGTCAAAAAAACCACATGGGAGCCAAGATGGTCTGTGACCTATATGTACCTGGTAGATTGCTGGCCTGGTTACATTATGAGATTCAAATGATTAAAATGACCCAGTTTCCTCCCGGCTGTGTGCCATGAACAAAAAAAAGTCGTTTCTCAGAAAAAGAAAATTGGCATTTTAGACTCCAAAGTGTGAAAAAACTGAGAAAGGTACCACTTTGTGTCAGGCATGAATATTTTACATCATGCAGAAAAAGACTTTTGTGCTATTTCTGAGAACAAAACAATCAATAATAAACATTTTCAAAAATCCATGTGATTGATTGTTTACTTCATTGCAGAAACTTAAAGCTCAGAGGCTTCATTGACCATGCTGTATTTTTCTTTCAATAAAATTATCTATTGAGCAAGTGTCATCTATTGATGCTGTGACCAGTTTTTTCATGCATTTAACATTAGAAAGAATATAAATCAAGGTTTGATTTAATTTCTTTGTGAACTGAACACTTCTGGTGGAAGAAATAACCTTAATGCCAAAACTATCTGGAGGACATTTGAGCCAAATAACAATTTCATGATTGAAATTTTGGTGCACTTGCAGATTTGCCTGGTAATAGTTGATGTTACTCATGTGGACAATTTGTGCCACCAGCTGTTTATCTTGATAAAGCAACTCCTCGTATGCAAATAGTGATAGTGGACACAACCTTTTATTCACAGAACAGAACCCAAGGCATCCAAATACCACATAGAAAAACTAGTATGAGATGATATTTTTAAAGGCTTTTCTACAAATGTTAAACATGCAGAAGTGTGCATATGAGTACAGGCACTCACTACAGTAAAATAAATACATCAGTCTTATAGATCGTTTGTGCCATTTTGCAAGCAGCACATGCTTCATCATTCATATCAATGGCTGCCATGGAAAAACAAAATTATCAGTGCCTATTTACAGTCTAGTACAGATGGACTCTGGCTTGGATGTCCAATTTACCTGTAGCTGTGAGAGTCCCCAAGTGAGCAAGACTAAAATTAGAAACAGCATATCACCAAGCACCACAGGTATCAATCACACATCTGTCACGGACAGAAAGAGTTGAGGCGGAGGAAAAAACAGGGGAAAAAATGAGAGCGTGAGGGTGACAGAGCGATGAGGGCTGTCCATCTCCTTTAATGTTGAGTCCTGGGGCCTGATACTGTATACTGACACAGTGCTGCAAAAGCCTGTTGTTGTATTAGGCAGGTATACAGCATAATTTTAATTTTAAGCTCGATCATGGTATTTTATTAAAAAGTTAAATGGGTATGTGCACTGATGAGCAAATATTAATCTAATAATGGTTGCTGTTAAACAAAAAATCATTTTATTTTAACATTTATTAAATTTCCCCAAAGATAATATTTTTATGATGCTAAAATTTAGATTTTATCTGAAATATTTTGATCCCTTGAAATCCAGCTTTTCACCTTTTTTCATTCCTAAAAGCACAGTGTGTAATAATGTGACGTTATTGTTGTGTATATTTTGCTCTTTATTGGCACAATGTGAAGTGATTGTAACCTTTCTCTTTCTCTATTTGAAGTTTATGTTCACTTTGGTTGCCTTGCTTGAGTGGCCCTTTCTGTGACTCCTCCACAGCTTGAACTGAGTACAGCATAATTTCATTACCTTAGAAATTACGTTTGCTAGTATGTAATAATGACTGGCTCTCATCACAAAATTACACCATGCACTGCACGAAAACACAAAAACAAAAACTGATCTGGTTTAAGATTTATATTTTCCTAGTGACAAAGTGAGAACGCAAGTTAAAACAGCACTGGCAAAAGGTAAACTAGCCAATTAAGACCTCAGTCACACAGGCCTAAAGCTTGGTTGGCAAACACTCAGCACCCTCCATTCAACAGGGAAAAATATGTATTATGACTATTCAGTTGGCTAGTGGTTGCTGGGGATTGCTTGCAATCACTAGGTGAAATAGTTTGCATGGAAGACACCGATTTGTCTCCAAACTCTTGCTAACCACAAGCGGAAAGTAAAACCTGAAAACATTTTTACGCGATTCAAACATTCTCCTTTTCTTCGATGGATGGATGGAAGAAAAGAAGAATGTTTCTCTTTAAAGTTAAAGTTGCACCTTTTGACATTTGTTCCCTTGTTGTTCCCTTATTCCACTTCAAGAGTAATTGGCAAGTGTTTGCAGACATGCATATTTCATGCAAACAATGTGCAACCATGGCAATATTATAGCAATCATAACAAGTTTTCTGGTGCAGCACCATATAACTCTTTGCAAACAATTTAATCTTGTAACTGACAGCAACTTGCAGCAATCACTTGCAGCACAGATTAATAAATATTTTTCCCAGTGACCTGTAGTTGCTATCGAGGTGACTCAGAATTTTGCAATGGATTGCATAGTGATTGCCAGCATCCTCCAACAACAACTCATCAACAGGTCAGAGAATAAACAGTTTTCCTTAGTAACTGGTTATTGTGAGGGGTCACCAACCAGTCTCTAGGCCTGTGTAGCTGGAACTTAACATGAGGGAATATAAATATATAAAGAAACACTTCCATTACCCACTATTGGGAAACACAGTGCATCTGCAAATGCTAAAACATTATTTCTTTATACACTTAAGATGTGTGACATGACTGAATTTACAATTACACACATGAAAACTTTTTTACTGTATTACTTTTGATTTCATGAATATTTTTATGAACAACAGGCGAATAATTTCATATGACCAATAACACCAATTCCTGGTAAAGACATAGGAACACAATGAATGTATGGGTAATGCTGGAAGAATAGTAGAACTAGAAGAAAATCACAATGGGCTGATGTCAAGGCTGAAAAGTCAGAGTTGAAGATATGTCAGCCTAATCAAACAAAGGCCCTTTATTTCTTTTGTTACTTGAACTGCACAGGCATAGACACTGGGAAGTGCATACTAGACAAGTAAAAACCTGTGAGAAATATTTTAATACATGATTGCCTCGGGTTGAATTTCTCCTGGAAAAGAAGCATTTCATTGCCTTGCCTAGAGTTGGTGATTAGGAAAAGACCCTGATAATGTATGAAATGCAGGTGTGTTTCTTTGACACAAGTAATCCAGAGTTTTATTGGTTCTGCAGTCCCCCTCAAAGGCCCATGGCCACTTGAAATTCTTTACTGCAAAAACTCTACAGCTTTTGAAGCCTCTTTAGCAGGGCGGAGGAGGAGCCGGACCTCCATTTAGCCTGATTTCCTGTCTTTAAAAAGGATGAATGACCAGCTTTAGGCCATTGAGAGTGCCCTCACCTATAGCACTCTGTTTGATCTCAGCATCATGGCTGCAAACAGGTTGAAAAAGAGAGGGCCCTTAACGTCAAGGCCATTCTTAATGAGTCTCAGTGGACAGGACCAACCGCAGCCCCCCTACCAAAATGTAATCCGTCTTTAGACCAATGACTTCCTGAATGTACCCATGTCTGCTTTCTTATCAGTCACTACTACAGTACCTGACTGCAGAAATATCAATCACTGGAAATAGAATATAAAATATTCAAGACATATCTTTTATGTTGTTAGTTAATTCCATATTATGACAGAGTTTCATTTTCAATAATCTGGTTAATTTTACTAGCAAATCTTTATAACCTTAACACTCTCATTGTTATTGTTATGGATGGTGTAAAGTCATCTTATGGTGTTAATGCTATCTGCTGCTGGAGCTTCAGTGAGAAATCGAATCAAGGCTTTATCAGTTTAAAGTCAGCCACAGCAGCTTGACTGACAAAATGCACAGCGATAAGCAGAGGATGGATTGAAACGACTTTGGATTGACTCCTTTTATGCACTGCATGGAAAATCACAGAAAAAGTGTGCAATTTCACTAATCATATCTCTAAAGTTGTCATTTGCATATGTTAATAAAGCAATTCCAAAGCCTGGAGAAGAGAAAGACTAGGAATTAATTTTAAATCTTGAGCGCTCGTGCACAGCGGCACACTGCAGATTTCAGCAGTGAGCATTAGGAACCGGCGTTGCTAATGACAGCCACAACAAGGACTATTTACGCCGACTTCACTGTTTAGTGGCAGCTCGGCTTTGTTTGAGTCTCTCCTGAAATCTTCCACAGTGCAAGGTAGCCCCTTTGTGTCACCGTATTCCCTAAGCTCCGTTCCACCCCTTTGTTTGCTTTGGTGCAGTTTCCGTGGCGACTGAGCCCATGGCCCCCAGTAAGAGGCCCACACTACTGACAGGCAAGAGTGGGAGGTTGGGTTGAGTGAGGGTGTTGTGGGTGGAAGCAGAGAGAGACACCACTAGTGAGACATGCTTAACACACAATGATGTACAAGCACACGTGTGTGAATACATATAAAACCTCTCTATCATTACATATGCAGGCACACAGACGCATGCAGGCCATCAGTTATCAAATGGTAATGGCATTTTTTCAGCCTGATTACTATGAATTCTGTGAGTGTGGATGTGTAGGTGACAAAATGCCTTTGTGATATCACTGTGAGCTTTTTCTGCACCTTAACACAGCATGTGACAGCTCAGAAATGCTTCTTCCTTCCAGCTTCATTCTTCTCTGCATCACCACAACACTACCTTCCATTCAGGTCAAGTTCAAAAAATATCATAGGAATTCACAGTGCTTACACTTTGAAATGTTAACTACCACCTGCCATTGCTGCAGGCACTCCACACCTCAGACATGTTTTACTTAGACATGTTTACTCATTTCATACATGCCTGATTTAACCTCTTATTCAAGCGCTTGAGGCAGAAAACCTCCTAATGCCATTTAATCACTGATGTTGTCCAGCAAAAATGCTCCTCTTTTTCTGGAGGAGTAAATTTACACCCTGGACATCAAAGAGATGTTGAAAGTTGATCGTGTTGTGCAACATCACTCTATTATGCCTCCCATCCCCCTTCTTATTCCCCCTCCTATTTGTCCTCCTCTCCATTACCTGGTCTCTGGGCAAGGTTCTTATATTGCACCCTGCTGATTGACTTGCAGCCATGTTGTCACATCTCCTAACCTTTTGTCAGACTTTAATCATCTGCTCCAGGCTGCCCCCACCCAAACACACACACACACACACACACACACTCACACTCACACTCACACAACTGCTGCTAAAGGCAAGAAATTGCTGTAGGTGCAGCTTGTTGGAGAGGTTGCCATTTATTTCAATGAAGGTTTTTGAAACGCGCTGTGTGGCCAATTGTGTGCACACATATGTGTCTGTCTCTGTATGTATTGGTAGGCTGTGTGTTTGGTAGTCCACAGCTTGCTAGCATGCTCTTTATGTTGTGCAGCAGGTGACCAGAATACTGATTGCCTCTGGGTCTCCCTGCACCACCAACATGTCCTTTTTCGTGCCGCTCAGAAGAAACACGGATTTTATTTAATATAAGAAAATACCAAGTGAATGACATCAAAAGAAATTATTCCATGAAATTAGTTTCAGTTTTAATGAATAAAAACTTTAGAGGGTTACAGTATATGTTAGCTCAAAATTTAAAACAAATGTTTAAAAAGGCTTACTTCCACAGAATAACATCTGAAAAGAACCAGTCTGAGTGTTTAAGACAATATTTTGCCCATGTCTGTGTCACCGGAGCTGAGATTGATCTCTGTGAGGTCCCAGCCATTTCCATCACATACTAATTGGTGGCACAAATCAAATAAAAGGCCTGGATGTGACTATAATACATGAGAGCAGGAGAAGAATTCTAAATGATAAATCAAGAAGAAACTGGGGCCCATGAAATCACTGCCTGCAGTTAGTTTGCATATTGACCACCCAGGTGAAACTTTTATACTAGATGAAATCACCATTATATAATTATATAATCTTGCTTTTTTCAGTGTTGATTATGTTAAATGACCAATTTGGAATGGGCAGAAGTATCAGAAAATCACAGAAGCTGTGCTATGGGTAATTTGAATTGATATGCAGGACTTTATCCACTGTAGCGCAAGTTGATTTGATATCAACAGATATCAACTTAGATATAATCCTTGCTAATCCTTCATATAGTATTTCAAGTCTAGATCATTGAAAGAGTGTAGCTCATGTTTTGTTTGTTTTATTTGTTTTCATTCATTTAATTTGGTACCAATTAATTTCAGAGACAGGTTTCCCGACTTATATTTTTGCTTTGAAAAGGAATAATGGCTTCTGACTGCAAATTATCTGTGGTGTGATTGAAATGAAAACGCTGCTGCAGTCAGCCTAAAGCACTGGCAACAAAGACCCTATAAAATATTTGTTTTTTTCCTTCTCAGTTCTATTTATCTCTAGTCTAACAGGAGAACAAAACAAACGGTTGTTGCTAGTCTTTTCTTATTTTAAAGGATAAAAGACAAACTAATGCTAATTCAGAACGTAACTACTGATTATTCACACTATTTATTTGGTTCCTGTTTTCAATTCCCACACGTCCTGTATTCAGAAGGGTTATCTAAATGCTAATGTCTCAATGAATCAAAATAAAGGCACAGTTGGCTTCACAAACGAGAACACCTTCTTTGTTATCACAGAGATGGTGGTCGGGGTGGGGAGGATGTGAGAGTTTTATTGAAGGATTTGGAACATAAAATGGATGTCTTCTACAATCCCATGTGCAATTTCCTTACTGTAAGCAGGAACTGGCACAAAAGGCATGTCATTTAGATTTCTGATAGGGTAAGTCGAGTCCTTGCACTCCTGGACACCATGTTGAAATGTTCAATTTGTGTCATGAGCCCTCTAGTATCCCCATGTTGCTGTGGATTAGGCATCAGAGATAGCATTGTATCATGTGTCACAAGGACAGAAGAGATGCTGGATATAGAATGTGAGTGTATTTGAGGTCGGGCTGAGAGAGCATGATTGAGTTAAATGACATTCAGGTTTATTGCACATATACTTCATGAAAATGTGGATTCCTCTTTCATTTGCACCATTTTTATCTTCCATTTCTTCCTCCGGTACCTCAACCTGACAATGAAAATCACTCTTTCTTCCTTTTTATTGCAGTCTTTGTTCAGAGTATCATCACAGCGCAGATAAACTGCTTTCTACTGCTCTTTCCCCTTCTCCTCTACCTGTTCTTCCACTCACTTCTCAATATGTGGTTGATCAGGCCTGGAAATCACCTTGCTACAGATAAATACCCCTGAGGAATTTGTGGTTCTTCTGAAGTCAGCAAGACAAGCGAGTGAAAGCCCTCCTCTGTGCCCTCCCACCCACTCCGGGTTGTATAACACTTTTCTGCTGGAATCTGACCTTCAGTGCATTCCAGTTTTTGTCAAGTGTTAGCAACAGCAGCTTTGGACCCTTTAACTTATTTTTCCAGACTAATTACTGTACAGTTGCAAGCTCCCACCTCCCACTTACAGTAAAGGTAAGTGTGATCATACAGAACCAAAAGCCATGGTTACATAATGGAAAACAGTCCCATCACAACTGCAAGATATGGAGACACCATCAATATTGAAGAAATGAGTAAACAACCTGCAGCCTGTGCAATGGAAAGTTAAACATGCCCAGGATATCTTTTCTGGTCTGGCTTCACTTACCATAGCATCAGCAACCCAAGCGGACCTGCTAAGGTGCTTAATATCTTGATAAGTCAGACCAATGTTTCTTAGTCTCGCTATGGGTACATTAACACAAACAAGGTGGCAGTGGTGAGTGATAAGCTGCAAACATTGGCAGGTCAACTTTTTTTATCAGCAAAAGTGCAAACTATAACATTAGAAAAACACATTATACAGGCTATAAGCAGTACATTTACTGAAGCCCACAGCAGTAGTGGATGAATATATATGCAGCGCCTTTGTGGGCGTCAACTGCCCCAAAAAACCAAAATGGCGCCAGCCCTATTTTTAAGAGCAAGTTCAAGAGCAGTCCTTGTCTGCTCTGCCGCACTGTGCATCTCCCAGTAAAAACAAACATACTCTCACAGAACTGCAGTCTAACTATCTCTGTCTACAGCCCAGTGATTCAAAAGCCCTCTGTCCTGTGCAAAAACTGCCCTTTGACAGCACCTAACTTTGATAGCTTAGCCACTAACTGGCTTGCAGGGCAGAGATTTAATGGCTAGTCTGAGCTTTTTGTTCCACTATTCATCAGAGAAAGTCTGAAGACATATGGTGGACAATTTTACATACTGAAAGAATTGGTAGAACTTTAAAGAACTTCAAAAAATAAAAATAAAATGCCAGGAAATATTATGAGTCATCTGGTTTTTCCCTGTCTGTCCAAAAAGAAAGAAAGAAAAAGAAACATAATTAAAACCATTCCGCCAGCTTGACTACAAATCTTATACCATGTCAAGAAGTAGAATCCACAAAGCTTATGTGTCCTGTATTAGATTGTTTTGGACGAAACGAGGAGAGTACAGGCTACCCAGAAGATCATTGTTTGTGTCCTATTTTGCACTTCTGCTAACTCACTAAATTGTTTCTTTTGCACCCTTTTTTTTTAACTTTTGCTTTCAGTCACTGATTAGATTAAGACATTAAAAAGTAGGCTACTTGGTTAGGTTTAGTAGATCATTTAGGTTGAAATGTAAGCCTTCATCATTCTTCAAGCTGACAAACCACACATTCAAAATGTGACTCCAAGGGATTTTTTTAATGTCTCTACGTGTGGTGAACTATGAACACCAATGTGTGCCTGTGCATTTCTGTGAGATGCCAGTTGCTTTGTTAGAACAGCACTATTATCAAAACACCAAATTTGGAAATGGATTTTAAAGAATTTTTCTCATCCTTCCACAAGAGAATTCAAAGAATGCTTGAACAACACTGTAATAAATCCCAAGTTCTATTGTTTATGCACCAATCTGTATACATAACTTAAATGTATTTTGATGTTAATGTACACTAGTGAACTGTGTTTTGGTTCCAATGTAATGGGATCATGATAAATGCAATACATCTAAAAGTTAGACCACTAAAATGTTTGAGCTCATTTATTGTTACTGCAAGGGACTGAACAAATATACATACTCGGAAAGAAACTGTAACATACAAAATGTATGAGGTTTCTGCAGTAGTTTTTTATGTCCCTTTACTGTTGTGCTGCAATGCAAAGGTATTGTTAGATTGTACTTTACAACCATGAGGCAGCACAATATGGTCACAACACACTGATACAATGCTGCATTGATGCATGCCTCTCGCACTGCTGAAACTGCAGGTTTTACTGAGAAAAGAATTCCTGCAGTGTGGGCATATTTTATCCCCCAGAATGTTTAAGTCATGAGACAGATCCTCAGTACAGACGAGTTGTGCAGGCGTCTTTTTCTCTTTGTGTCTCTCTCTGTCCCTCCCCTGTTTCTTTCTTTTTTTCCCTCACACTGCATTCTTTCTTTGTCTCAGACCTCTCCCGCCTACACCTATCAGCTGAGGGTATCAAAACATTCCATAAACAATTCAGTTTTAATGTATTACAAAACATTAGCAGAGGGATAACTCCAGTTATATAAGCGCTTAGACAATCATGGGAAAAAGCAGTGTCTCGGCCAAATGCATATTCGGTGAGGTCCAGGTTTAGTAACATTTCTCAGATGCTCAAGCAGAAATAATTACATTTGCTGATTTATTTTAGGGGCTAGAACAAGGGAGCTTTTAGCATGGGTAAGTTTTGAATTGCAGCTCTGTGGAAAATGCAATAAAAGAATAAGGCATGACAATGTAGCATTTCATTGTCATAAAAATGCAGAGGATTTGTAAGTGCATGTAATCAAAGCTGTTGTTTTTAGATGGAGATGAATTAAAAAGTAGAGACACTCCATTGCCAATCAGAGTGTCAAATGACATAACACGAATAAGAGTTTTCATAGAGGGCATAAACAATGGTGCTGGCCAATCCAATTTGATCAACTCTGTCCTGAAGTTGGGATATTTTTGCAAGATCTCTGGTGGTCTGTTAATAGAGAGTACACCACTATGGCTCGACATCTCTTGTATACAGCCATTCCAGGAAAGATCTACTTTTAAATATTACATATACTACCTGGTCACCTCTTTCCTAATTGTACTGCACAATGCCCATCTTCCTGAAGGCTGAGATACCTCTGCTGCTTAATGGAGCAGAGAGAGGCACCCATGAATAAAACACAGCCAGGCGGAAGGAATCGTTCTTTCTAGAAGGTGTTCACACGGATCGTGCACAGGAATGCGGCACATAATGATGAATCGGAAGCTCCAGAGCAAAGCTTTTTTGTTAACTTCACTTACTGTAATGTAAAAGCTTTTCATCTCACAATAATCAGTGGGAGGACGAGTTTCTGCTTTACGAACAAGGAGGAGCTGTGTTTGTTTGTTTGTTTTTTCAGTTAAAGTTGCACTTTGTTCCACTGCAGAGTATCGGGAGTTTAGGAGAAGCAACAGTCATGCTTAAGTACACAACCTTCTAGTGCTGCTTGGCTTAACATTCCACATTTTGTGTACCTAGTGTACATTGTTATTCTATTTTGTTTGTATAGTATTATTGTTATTAAGTCATACATTATCTATTTATTCCTGTCTTGTCTTTGATAATTTTACTGAATTATTACATTTTACTTCATAAATAGGTTAAACAAAAAAAAAAATGTAACTACCATATCAAAATCATTACAAAGAAAACAAATGAAATAGAAGATTAAAACATAAAAATGTTTGTCAATATTTGCTTGGGCATCATTTAGACAAAATGATGGCTGTAATATTACAAGAAACTGTGGTATTTGTGGTTGCTATAGCAACATGGTGTACAAATGTCAAACTTAAACCCAGATTTAACTTAAGATATGAC